>NC_051415.1:956263-959065 GCF_015228065.2 Penaeus monodon
AATGGCAGCTACACATCTCAAATAATCCTTAAATGATCTTTCAACAGTGGCATAACAACTCCAGATGTAATAGTTTTTCAAAGTAAAAAAGGACGACAATTTATGTTTGACAAGTGCATATGTTAAATGACAATATAAACTAAATTGCAGTCGATACATAACTTATGGTTCACATCTCTCCAGCAATTTTTCAGTATTAAGAACAGCAAAAAAATCGCCAACCCACCTTCAAGAATCGCAGGGTGCGCTGCTCACACTTGTCTGATCCATATGTGTGAGAGGCATCGATGAACGCTGTCACCTGATTCATCTGCTCCCTGTAGCCTTTAAGCAAGATCATGTTGTAATTAATAACACGTAAAAAGATGTTGTTTTGTGTGATAACGGAAGTATTTTCTAATGATGTGACTTGTTTACGTGGAATATATATTTCCTATTATATTAAGTATTCTACAGGTAGACTAAATAACCCGGAATGTTTCATAAAGCCAACAGACAGTCCTCTATCCTAGTTATGCTCAGTACATCAGCGCTAATGATACTGATGAGCATCTCCAGTAAGTGATATAAAAAACTGAATAACTTGATCTCAAACGGAGGAACCGTTTTTAGCGCCCGTTGCCTACCCAGAGTGAGCTGACCCGGCATGGAGCGGGTGAGTGGGATGCAGAAGGGCTGGCCGGACGAGATGTTAACGGGAGGGAAGAATGGGTCGTTGTCCGGAATAGGGATGGGGAAGCACTCGGGATGGACTGTCTGGTGGGAGTCGCACCTCCTACAGTCTAGGATGGAGTCCTGGAAGCCTGTAATGTCAAAGGAAGTCACATGGCAACTCTTTAGGCAATGTCATATAAAAGGGTATGTTTTTAACATAATGTTTGTTTCCACATTTGCTTTTAACAATGGAAAATATGCATTGTCATGCACAAGCTCACCTTTATTGACTGGCGTGAAAATGACATCGTGGTCAATGAACTGACCCCACTGCATGACCATCAGGGTGTAGCGTACGTGCGGTGCCGACACATCATTGTGCATGTTAGTGGAGATCAGGCGCGGCGACGGGAGCGAACGGCCGACCTTGGAGGTCGTGCGGGGTTTGGAGAGACCTGGAGGTCGAGAAGGTCGAGCATTAGAAGAGAGCACACTGAGGTCACCGAAAAAATGAAATCTATACTTTTTGGAAATAAAATAATGAACTTGAAAATAAAATTGTAGGGTAAGAGAATGCAACAATTGGCCCGGTAGCTTTTGGAATTTAAATTATGGTCATGTGGTATAAAATAGGCTTGAGAAGTAAAACGTTATGCTCAGGAAATAAAATTATAGACTTGGGAAATAAAAGAATCATCTTGGGAAATAGAATAATAGGCTTTGGGGAGCAAAATGAGAGACCTGGGAAATCAAATTATTAGCTTGGGAGAAAAAATCGTAGGCTTGGGATATGAAATGATAAATTTGGGAAATACAGGATTAATAATAGTACGGGAAAAATATGACAAGCTTAGGGAAATACAAGAATAGGTAGGGAGAAACACATGGCTAGGAAAATCTAATTACGAAAAGTAATTAGAGGTAACTTACCGTCTTCGTAGGCGGGTCTGAGGAGACGGGTCTTGGCCCTGAAGGACTTTCCGTAGGAAGGGAAAGTTTAGGTTGTTGCACCAACCCGTGGCGGTGCGGAACTTGGAGGTGTGGTCACACGGCAGCGTCTGGTCATCGCACTCAAACACGTTGGGGATTTCCATGATGTCGCTGACGTCGATGTTCGGTAGGACCTCCATCAAGTCCACTACGTTGTTTGGGGAACCGGACTCTATGTCCTTCAGCTGTCTGTCGGTATTACGTCCTTTTCGTACACCAGGCTCCCTGTGCGAGCAGCGACGGTAGAGCGATCCCAAGTTAGTCAGTTACACGAGAAAGGCAAGTCAGACGGGTGCCAAGGCATCCGATTTCAGAAGGAGAATCGTGCAATGGGAGAGAAAAAGAAAAGAAGCCGCAACAACTTAGAAGGAAAGAAGTCCATTCTTTATCAAAGAAAGAAAAAAAAATCATGAAGCGTAGACAAGTGTCGGCAACAGAGAGATCGTCACTGAGAAAGACCTGTTCTACGAAGTGAGGGTGAAAGAGAAATATTATAGAACATACATGTGACAAGCAAAACGAGACAGGTTTAGGGAGGAGATCAGGGAAACTATAGTACGTTGGTAATGCTGTAAGAGAAAGATTTATTCTGGTACATGCAGATGCATTTAATCTGCAAGATGTGACATTCCTCATTCTAATATTCATCCCTCCCTCCTACTGGCTGTGGTGTCGACATGGCAGACATCATAAGCATATCTCACTGGGGATTAAATATCATGCATCGTTTCCTTATTATCGTTGACTTAAATGGTGGTAATTAGTATCATAAATGTTTTGTTGCTATGTTAGCATTTCTATTTAATTGTTTGTTTATGGTCAAAACATTCGTTATAGATATTAATAAACTATTAGTAGGAAGTCTGATTGTTTATTAGATCTCATTAGTTTGGTTTATCTGCAAGCATTTGGCGGTGGACAGAAGTCGCGCTGTTTCCTGTTCCCAAGCACTCAGTGAGTGTCGTAAACACAAGATACAAGAGAAGATTTGAATATAGACATTTTAATCTATCTAGCTTGTGTTTGAACCATACGTGACAACAGCGATTTGTGAAACACTGAGCATGTAAGCAACGTGCGGACTGAATTATGTACATACGGGAAGTGGGTGTGGCCGTCGTCGCGGGGTGCTCGCCCGCTGTATTCCTGTTCAAAACG
>NC_051415.1:959433-959520 GCF_015228065.2 Penaeus monodon
TTTATATATTACACAGATAAAGTAGATAATGATAGATGATACGAATAAAATGAGGTAATTTTTTTTAACTTATAAATTTTAAAATTT
>NC_051415.1:959556-959621 GCF_015228065.2 Penaeus monodon
TTTTAAAACCGTAGTATGTAATTTTTTGGTTTTTGTTTTTGTGTGTGTGTGTGGGGGGGATCAAG
>NC_051415.1:959798-959966 GCF_015228065.2 Penaeus monodon
ATTAATATAATAAAATTATAATGTAATAAAAATATATAATTAAATTTTAAAATAATACATATAAAATATATATTTTTCTATGCATAAAATATAATATATATATAATTAGAATGTATGTATTATAATTATAAAAAATATATGTAAAGTTTTTATTTTTTTCTAAGTACT
>NC_051415.1:960033-960203 GCF_015228065.2 Penaeus monodon
CCCAAATATATAAAAAAAAATTTAAAAAGATTAATATATAAAAAATTTTAAAAAAATATAAAAATTCAGGGGGGGGGGGGAGGGTAAATTTTAAAAAAAAAAAAAAATTATAAAAAGGGGGAAAAAAAAAAAAATTAAAATTTTAAAATTTAAATTTTAAATTTTCCTTA
>NC_051415.1:960276-960403 GCF_015228065.2 Penaeus monodon
TTTTTTTAAAAAAAAATTTTTAAAAAAATATAACAAAAAGGGGGGGAAAAATTTTAAAAAAAAAAATTAAAAATAAAAAAAAAAAAATTTTTTTTAAAAAAGGGAAAAAAAAAAAAAAAAAAAAAAA
>NC_051415.1:960467-961079 GCF_015228065.2 Penaeus monodon
TATAGTACTTATATATAAATTAATATATTTTAAAATAAAATTTATTTAGTGTTGTGTGTTGGTGTGTATTATTTATATATTATATTTATTTATTATCTTATTATTTATTATTATATATATCTATATCTCTTACTATATTCTCACATATATCCTCTTTCCTTTTTATACTTCTATATATATATATATATATTATCTTTATATTATTTTATATTTTTTTAATATTTTAAATATATTATTATTTTCCCCCAAATTAAATTTATAAATTTATATATTATTTTTTATATTTTTTTTATATATATATATAATATATTTTATTTTATTATATTATTTATATTTATATATTATATTATATTATTTTTTATATCATTCCCCTATTTATTTTTTATATTTATTTTTTTTTTTTATTTTATTTTATTCTTTTCCCTTTTTTTTATTTTTCTTTTTTATTTTTTTATATATTTATTTTTATTTATATATTTATATTATTTTTTAATATCTTTATCTATCTTTTCTTTTATTTTATTCTTCAATTATATTTATATATATCTTATTTTATTTTTTTCTCTAATATATTTTTTTTCTTTTATTTAAAATTATTTATTATATTCCATT
>NC_051415.1:962996-963061 GCF_015228065.2 Penaeus monodon
CTTTTGTTGTTGTTTTCCTCTTAGAATATTGTGTATGTTTTTTTATTGTACATATAGTCCCCCCG
>NC_051415.1:965228-965344 GCF_015228065.2 Penaeus monodon
TTTACTTCTTTTTTTCTATTATTCTTCTCTTTATTCTTTATTCTATTTATTTTTTTTTATTTTCCCCTAAAATTATATTTATCTTTTTATTTATTCATTATTCCCTTTTTCATTTT
>NC_051415.1:965473-966072 GCF_015228065.2 Penaeus monodon
TACATGGGCCGGCAATTACATTCCTTTTTCCTTTGACCACGACTGGATTAACAAAATTCCCTAGCTAGTAATCGGAATTTCTCTAAAGGAAACTTTTGACACGAGGGATAATGACAACTGGGTGACGAACACCTGCGATCCAGAACGGGAGGAGAGAGAGATCGTGTTCGTGCGTGCGTGCGCATCCGATTATGTGGGTGGCAGGTTTACGGAGAGAGTGACAAACTAAGTTGTCGAGCGTCGAGGCAAGCCAGTCTCAGTTGAAGCCCGGTCGTTGCGGTGGTCGAACGCATATCGGCGCGTAGCTCTCGCACTACACTCTCTCTTGGATATTTCGCTGCTCCTTCGGGAACCTTGGTCAAGAACCCTTGCCTCGCAGACCTTCCTGACTCATTCCTTGCTACTTCTGCTCCCTCTGCCTCCTTCTAAGACTACCCGAAGGAGATTTGTGTTTTGTGAATAGTATGAAATTTTGTGTTGGAGCGACTTCGTTATAGGACCATGCTACTGAGGTAAGTACTTTTGTCACTGAAGACATGGGTGAATATATAAAAGAAATATTGAATGTTTATATATAGGAAACATTAGATGGTAAATGG
>NC_051415.1:967299-967641 GCF_015228065.2 Penaeus monodon
TCCGAGAAGGTGTGGGGGTTTCGATAATCAAATAATCTGCACAATAGACAAAGTCTGGAATTAAATCAGACTACTTTGGAAGTATTGAAGCTGAAATTCAAGTCTATATATGACTTTATGAATATTACATGGCCTTGGTGCGATATAACCATAGCAAAATGTGATAATAAAAAATAATAATAAAAAATTACGTTTAGGAAAACTGAGATCATACTCATACAATCAAAAAATATAAATCAGTTATTATAATCATGCACCCACAGTGTCACATCAACGAATGCTTCTGATATTACTAAGGCTAGTGATAATGCAGGTGACCATCCCAAACAAAATAAACGTCTT
>NC_051415.1:967719-967908 GCF_015228065.2 Penaeus monodon
TTTTTTTTATTTTTATAACTGAAATATAAACATAAAAGTATTTTAATTACAACATTAATAATAATGAACCAATTATGTGAGAGAGATGATGAATGATAGATGATAGATGGTAAACAAACTAAGAACAACGGCACAGATAATCAATGTAGGAAACATAAAATCAATTGATATTATCTGTACTATAATCAT
>NC_051415.1:968214-968307 GCF_015228065.2 Penaeus monodon
TGATCCACTAGCCACTTTTTGTCAACTTTCACTCTCGACTGAAACTTCAGGAAAAGGTTAACTTAAGAGCTGTCTTTACCACTCCGAGCAACA
>NC_051415.1:971419-971765 GCF_015228065.2 Penaeus monodon
GTCTATAGGACACAAACGTCTTGCTCCTGGCGACCCTGGCGCCATGTGAAAGAAACGAATGGGCGCGAATGAGGGTGGCTTAAGCGTGAGCGCCGACCGAGATGCGACGTATTAATCCTGTGTCGGTGAAAATAGAAAGTTTCACATCATTAGAAAACGACGCCATTTGTGACTTTTTCTCTCCACATTCCCAGGGAGCCAAATATTGGGGGGGGGGGGCAATCTGGCTCGAGTAAAACTTGAAGAGTTGAGATGAGGAGTTGAAAGAGCATATTAGGACCGGTTAGGTGGAAATTCTAAAAATATATTGTTAATGTTTTGGGTAATGATAATAGTGCTAATAGTA
>NC_051415.1:972429-973000 GCF_015228065.2 Penaeus monodon
AGCTCATACAGCTGTTCTGCAAGAGGAAAGACCGAAGTCGAATCCCTATTAGATTCTTAACATTAGATTAATTATAGTTTCAAGAAATATGTATCTACACCTTTTCCCCATAACGAACGTTCCTGATTTAAGGAAGGAATATGCGTTACTGTGACAAGAATGTGATGGTTATGAGTACTCACCCTTAGAGAACCCTGACGGAGGGATGTCGTTCTCGTACCAGTAGCGATCGCCACGGCGAAGGTAGTGGAACTGTCGGCCGATAAGACAGCCGAAGGTCGGGCCGACGAGAGCACCGCGGTTCGGTTTCTCTGCCAGACCGCCAGTGAAGAGGTCGATGTCATCAACTTCTCTGCAAGTGGCAGAGTCTGTTATCGTTTGCTAGTTTACAAATGACTTTGCATGGAGCAACATGATCTCGTTTACTATACATAGGTTGTGCTAACGTTTGGTAATCAAAGTAGCTAAGATTGGCAAATAAAATATGAGCTTTCCCGGCGATTGGTTTACGCTGCTTTACACATTCCTTTAGGGGAAGTGTGGATTATAAGATTGTATCCAACTCTTCAAT
>NC_051415.1:974055-974172 GCF_015228065.2 Penaeus monodon
CTAAGATTGGCAAATCAAATATGAGCTTTTCCCGGCGATTGGTTTACGCTGCTTACACATTCCTTTAGGGGAAGTGTAAGATTATAAGATTGTATCCCACCTCTCAATTATGTTTTT
>NC_051415.1:976547-976746 GCF_015228065.2 Penaeus monodon
AGTTTGATACTCAGTCATGTCTTACTTATAAACTCCCTTCAAAGCCTTAATGTTTTCGGGGGACATGACGTCACTGAGATCATCAAACTTGGCCGCCTTTGGGAGCCCACAGAAATGCCTCCACTTATTATATCCGGCGATTCCGTGGTCACGGCCGTGCTGGATGATCTGAGCTGCCAAGTCCAGGCCAACGCCTGTA
>NC_051415.1:976953-978884 GCF_015228065.2 Penaeus monodon
GAACTAACCTGTCCTTGTATCTCCAAACATTTTGTTAGTCATGGCTTCTGAAATCGCAGTATCTTCGTTCTGCGCGTGCGCGGTGATGAGTCCCTCCAAAATTTGGTCGAACTTCCCTTGTTCGTAGAGGTCAAACGGCTGGTAGAATGTGTCCGTAATCGGCTTTTCGTTCAGTTTTCGATTCTGTGGAAACGGAAATAAGTTATATGTAATTCTAACTGCTAACTTTTCTTCATCAAAATCTATTTATAGTATGGATAAAAAGCCAGGTATTCAACACAAACCTCGGCAAAGTAAGCAATGTTGTTAGGCATCATGGAAGCCACGAATTTGAGTGCTGCCCCAGCAACAGAATTTGCAATGCCAGCGTTGATATTGATATCATAACCGGAGAAGAATCCAGAAGTTTGGAGAGTCAGTCCGTATTTCTCAACGATTCCCTGTGAGAACATAAACAGGCAGTAAGCAGAATGAAAATTACATCCTCTACTTCCTATTGCAACGATATTATCTTTGTTAGCTATGACTAATAGTAGGCGGCGCTTGCCTGTCCTAGGATGGAGGGCAGGAATTCCGTGTAGGCGATGTGTTGAATCTCGGCGCCGACGAGCCGTCGCGCCTCTTGGAAGATCTGTTCGTCGGTCCAGTGGGCGTTGAGGTCTCCCAGGGCGGCGGCGATGCGGTTGTGCTCACGAACGAAGAGCTGGTGGATGGAGGCGATTCCCACGTGCTCGTTCACTCTCACGTCACCGGACTTGAAGCACCTGGAGGTAACAAAGTTTCATACACATGTTACGGGCTTTGAAGCTTAGAAGCAGCACCATAGCACTGATCAATTCGAAGAAAATGTCGAGAGCGATTTATAAATGGTGCATTTCATTCATCAAAAATAGTTTCTATTTGAGCCCTACTTGTGTCTGGATGTAGGAGCCTTGCAGTCCACCTGGTTTTCGTCCTCTACAAGGATCTGTGTCCCGCCTGGTCCGCGTTGCACCTTTAGGAGGCCTCCAGTGAAGGCCCTCAGATCGTCTGATTCCTCCTTACTGGACCCATACAGGACTGAACCGTCGATGAAAGACGTCACTTGGTTGATCTGTTCCCGGGGACCTGGTGAAGGAAAGTGTCTGAATCAACATGCTGCTCTATAGTCTGCATGATTTGCTGGCGGAATATACTCCATAACGAAGTACTTTTAGTTAACGGCATAATAATAATTTCAGATTCCTTAGTGTGTTTTTTATTCTCTTGCCTTGAACACATCGCTAACGTCATTTTCCATACCATAATACTGTGTATTACTTTATTTTCTAAATAATTCTACAAAGAATGTGACCTGTGAATATCGCAATGCTATTCATTCAGTGTAGCAAAGCGTTCTCTGTCAAATAACTGTAGTGACTGAAATTATACCACAAAGGCGTCATATGTATGAGTTGTCTGCATCATTCTATTTAATTGCTACTGTCCTCGTTTACCTAAAAATGATATCTATCCTATTTCATACGGACCATCACAGCGCCAGTTTATAGTAGAAGTCCTAGTTATTTGCTTTTTAATATACAAATGTGGTATAACAAGAAAATATACCTAGGTTGACCTAATTCTGATACACAGTCAAAAAAATGTAAGACCCACAACTGACCTAGTGTGCAGCCAGTCCTGGGCGCGGTGCCTGATCGCACGTACTCCTGGCAGCGCTGTTGCAATGGGCCGTAGACCGGGTCGTCATCGGGGATTCGGATCGGGTAGCACTCTGGATGGAAATCGCTGAAGTTGACGCCCAGCAGCGAAGGCGCTGGCCGATGTACCCTGAAAGACGAGGCAATGCGGATCATTATATGGTTATATTCGTATGATCTTTATTGGGACAGAAGACAAGAAAAGAGAGATATAGCTGAAAGAGAGGAATACAAACG
Organism: Penaeus monodon; assembly: GCF_015228065.2. Classification (NCBI taxonomy): domain Eukaryota; kingdom Metazoa; phylum Arthropoda; class Malacostraca; order Decapoda; family Penaeidae; genus Penaeus; species Penaeus monodon. The sequence goes on from NC_051415.1 coordinate 978,870, forward strand.
GATAGATGAGGCAAA
>NC_051415.1:979107-979231 GCF_015228065.2 Penaeus monodon
ACTACTCTGTAAGGGAGAATATACTCTATATATGTGTTTATAATACTCACCCACATACGAACACGCAAAAAAATAATAATAAACAAGACACCCACGCATATAAAGAAACAAGCCAACGAATAAG
>NC_051415.1:980444-981965 GCF_015228065.2 Penaeus monodon
GCGTGTATGTGTTCGTATGTGGGTGAGTATTATAAACACATATATAGAGTATATTCTCCCTTACAGAGTAGTAGTCACAAATGAGAGAAGAAATAAGGATGTGTATAGATTACATAATTATCCCCAGAGTGTAAGGTTGGAGAAAGCAAAAACAGAAAAGCGTTAAGGCGACGAAACTCACCTGCCATCTGTGGCGTGTGGGAGAGATCGTGGGCCAGAAACTGGCCAAACACGGCAGCGATGGCCGTCATATACTTGTGTGGCGTGTCGTGGTCACGGTGTATGGCCAGGCTGACGGCCCGAGCCGAGGGAAGGAACTCTCCGGCGGACGTCTGTCTGGGTACGGAGACGCCGTCCCCATAGTTGGCCGGGAGGAAGCGCAGGTAGCGGGTGTTGGCGTTGCCCCAGCGAGGATTCTGGACGTTGTTACAGTAGCCGTTAAAGGCGCGGTACTTGCGGGGCTGGCATGGGAAATCGACCTCAACAGGGCAGGAGTCGGCAAGGACAGTCCCTCGCACGTCGGCCGTCGGCAGGCCATACGTCACCTGGTCCTTGTCTAGGCGGAATCTGTGGAAGTTTGTTGAGAAGGGTGAATGGATATCCATAGTTTCCCAAAGGTAGAGGATCGCTTGACGGTTCGATTATATGTTGCCATATAATAGAAACACCGACGAAGTCATCTAGCTATATATAATTTTTCAGCCTCTTTCATCATTATCAGCAGACTCTTACTGTAGTCAAGTAATTCGAATCGGCTTATGCTCCGAATGATTTACAGCAACTGAACGGTAATACATCTTTTGGCTAGAGGAGTAACAGGATGCACAAAGCCGTCCTGCTTGCCAAGACGAAAAGGACAAAGCTTAAGCGGTCGCTAGGAAAAATGTAAAGTAAAAGGTTAGGGAAGGAAGGATTTACTTGAAAACCAAATTTCGGTCGCTATGAGCAAAGATGTGAGGGGCTGCATTAAGGATGTTTGGAGCTTTATGGCGAATCGGTTAGTGGATAAGGCGTGGCAGAAGTCCCAAGTGCTTACTGTTGGGCCATGTATTTGGTGGCTTCCTCAGAGATGAGAGCGATTCGCGAGATGTTCTTGGCCACGACTTTCGTTTTGTGCGACGCTGCCATATACCACGCAGGAGTTCCTGGCACCTGTCGCGCACCTGTAGGGGGGATGGAAACGTTTAGAGGATGTATATGTGTTGCACTGTTGATAATGAGGTATGCTACGTTTCACTCGAATAAGAATCTTTCACTTACATTTCTTTTGAAACAATGCCTACCAAGAAGGATATGAAAGCTACTAAACCATCCTCGTATAAGAATCAGGATTTTCACTGAACTTAATATCTATGATGTTACATTTTCCCCAGATTTACCTGTTAAAATTAGCTGTTTATATGGAGTCGAACCCTTTTCTTTGACAGCAAGCGTAGCTTGGTGTACGATGTTCCCCATGTCTCGGAAGCTGATGTGTGGCATCGTGACGCGAGGGCCTACAAGGACATCACATTTTTAGGA
>NC_051415.1:981987-982755 GCF_015228065.2 Penaeus monodon
ACGAGATGATCACGACTAGCTTTGTCTGAGTCAGGTACATTACAAGTACATTGAAAAAGTCAACTTCAGCAGCTCACGTGAGAGCTGCGTCTATAATTTACAGTCGTTTTTTTATCATTTATATTTGACAAATGATACTGTTGTGGTTATCGAATCTGCAGCTAATAAAATGATTTTTAATGAGACCCGTCGGCTAAACCAAACAGTCCTCAACACACATACACATACTACGGACCTGACGGGATGGGATCAATGTCGACAGGAAGTGAAAAGCCTGACGTGCCAAGGGGAATCTGTTGGATTGAACGGGGGGCGCGGTGATCGTGGGCGGCGTCAGGCAGGGCGGGATCTTGCAGGAGAGAAGAGACCGCAGCCTCATGGCTCTGCCGAAGCAATTCCGGGTCTACGACTTCCATCGCCAGTGTGAGGGATGCGAGTGCGAGCAGTGCACCCATGCACCGCCACGCCTTCGAGGCCCCGAGCCGTTTGGTGTGCGTCCCGGCAAGAAAAGAGTTGTTTATTGGGGGAGACGAACAGAGCAGGGAGGAAAAACGCCGATGGATGTGCTGACGCCCGATTAACTAAAGCGTTTTGACATCAGTTTCTATAATGATAATGGGGGAAATAAGATAAAACATTATAAAGTGTATGATAGGTTCCATGACATAGTATTACAATTAATAGATAGCCAGTCTACAATTACTGATTATCCTATTAGGAATTGTAGTGTTAAACAAGAAGTCATCATTAATAATATGGAAAATCAAG
>NC_051415.1:983595-983920 GCF_015228065.2 Penaeus monodon
GTGAAACCTTTGATTTATTTATAATATATTTTTTTAAATAAATAAAATAATAATTAATTGTGGGGTTTTTATTTGTTTGTATGGTATATAATTTATAATGTTTTATTTAATTTTATATATATAAAAAAATGAAAAAAAATTATTATACCCAACACACCCACACCACCCCCCCACCCCCCAAAACACAAACCCTTTTAAAAAAAAATAATTATATTATATCCCCCACATATAATTAAGGTGTTGGGGGGGGGGTTTTTTGGTGGGGGGTGGGTTGTTTTGGGTACTTTTATTCCCTTTGACTTATATTATCCATATTTATTTTTAA
>NC_051415.1:984327-984415 GCF_015228065.2 Penaeus monodon
TTATGTATAAATGGTTATTGTATATTACAAAAATATATATTTACCATCCCCCTATGTGATATGTGTGTTATGTATATGTAAAATGTTA
>NC_051415.1:984487-984612 GCF_015228065.2 Penaeus monodon
ATTTTTATTAAAATTATATTAAAAATATAATTATATATTTTTATTTGTTAAAACCATTCATTGTGTATATAGTATGTATTTTTTTGTAGGGTGTTGTGTGTTATTGAGTTTAAAATAAAATATTT
>NC_051415.1:985758-986007 GCF_015228065.2 Penaeus monodon
AAAATATTTATTTGAGCGTGGAACCTCCGGGAAATGTAGGTCCCCGAGGAAAGCCGATGGCCAAGGCGCGAGAGGCAAAGGCAAAATCTGGTCATGTCAATGTCACTGGATCCCAAAACTTTCATTATTTTTTATAACATATTTTTGAAAATATGTTAAGTATAAAGCAATAAGTTAGATAAAACCTTCACACACAAAAAGTAATTTTTACTCACTTATATATTCATCCCCCTATGCAATTAAATATGT
>NC_051415.1:986310-986418 GCF_015228065.2 Penaeus monodon
TACATATTAAACACCCCCTTCAGTTGTACAAGTGCCATACAAACATTGATCATATAAACTGTGAACACAAAAATTACAAATATGTATTTATCCATACACATATTCCCC
>NC_051415.1:986694-987541 GCF_015228065.2 Penaeus monodon
TTCGATTATTAAAAAAACACACAGTGTGGAGTGCGCGGCGGGAAGGCGGGGCGCGACGGGGCAGCAGTGGGTAGCGGCGAGGCGGTCGAAGGGAAGATCAAAAGGGAAAGGGTCGAGGAAATTAATGCTCAGATTAAGAGGAGGGGGAGAGGCAAATGTGCTTCGGGGTTAAAAGCGAGGGGGCGAAATGGGCGAAGCTCACTGCGGTTCTATCGGGGGGACTGGATTCTGTCGGGATGAAACGCTGGCGGCGGGCGGTGCGATGCTCTCGGGAGCGGTCAAATTTGGGAGGCTCTCAGTCATCCGATCGAGGGGCGATATTTAAACAAAAAAAAACAATTTAGACCATAGCGTTTAAACGACGCTGAAGATAATAGTCCGTTTTGAAGGGTTGGGGGTTGAAAACCCACCACCACTGAAGAGAAAATAGAAAGGCAAAAAAAAGGGTTAAAATATATCAATATGACTGTATAGAAAAACGTATAAATGGAGAAAGGCAACAGCACTTTTTAAAAATACCCCTTGCTTCAAGGCGTCCTGTTCGTTAATGTTTTTCGCTAGAAACGAAGCTTGTCCAGAGCTAGTATAAAATGTTACTTGACCAGGCTTACATGATTATTTTCTACTCACCTTATGATCTATTTTTTCTGCATATTCAAACCTAGTTTGTATAAAAACTTTAACCAATCTACATTAACTGCTTACTTCTGCCTTACTACTGGGAAAAATAAACCCGACCCTTACCAAAAATGCTTCCAAATCCTCCCTTTCCCTACCTCATAGCAAGGAAGAGTAAATTTAGCAAAAGAATTTTGGTCCCCGTGAATGCAAACTTTGCACTTAGTGA
>NC_051415.1:987566-987762 GCF_015228065.2 Penaeus monodon
AAACTCTTCTCTACCTCGCAAAATAGCTCGCTTGTAAAAATGACAAATTCTACCCGCAGGGTTTACTACTCCCCGCGACCTTTGTTTTAGTAGTTCTTGGTTTTAAACTTTCTTCCTGTACGAATAAACCGAAATTACACGTTCATAAAAACTTTCCCCAAATTTTCCCCAAAATATTCTTCTGGATCAAACAATA
>NC_051415.1:987819-988698 GCF_015228065.2 Penaeus monodon
AAAGAGATGAGAGGGGAAATTCGCGCTCAAGGGACCTTACGAAATGGTTACCAGGGCCAGAGGAATTGAACCAAACGCGGCGGAACCTTACCCACACCGCCTGTTTTTCTTGCCCTTACTGCTCCAAACCCATCCATTCTGTTCCTCTCAACAAAGGATTTCATCCCCTTTAAATTTCTCCCTGTTTTCACACGTTCCCATTCCCACTTCTTACTAAAGTTCCATTCCCCAAAAAATTAAAATCCTTTTTTTACCCTTCCCTTTTTTACTTTTTCTATATTTTCAATATTATTCCAGTCTACTGGGGGAATTTTTCTAATATAAAATATGAGTAAAAAAAAAATCAAATTTAAAAACTGAAAAATGAAAAAAGTTACAATAACTATAATCGTAAATTTAGAAAATAAAGCAAAAACTAACGAACTAAAATATTCTTCTCGATCGAGACTTTTTAAAAAAAATGCTTTTTCGCTAATTGGGGAAAGGGGGAGGCAGGGTCATCTTAATCATAGATAAATTAATATACCCTTACATTACGTAAAAATTTGGGTTTGTTACCAAAGCAAACCCTGAGAGTGAAGGTTTTTTCCTGAAAAGCTTGACCTACTCGCTGATATACGCAATCCTTCTTCACCGATGGTTTCTCTACCTTTTCACATGTATCTACTTTTTTAGCCCCGGACTTATTCTAAACCTCAATAAAACTTCTTTATCGCAAAACACTTTGTCTTCAATGTCTCATATCCCTTTTCAGGGGAATGTAAGATGTCGCCCTAATTCCCTGCGTTTATTTTTCGAGGGGAAGTGATTCAAGGTGCCATAAAAGACTGTTACTATGTTTCATGTCAAAACCAAAATACATTATATTAAATATTTAAA
>NC_051415.1:989340-989981 GCF_015228065.2 Penaeus monodon
TAATCATCGCCTCTTCGTCAATTTTTATGCCATAAAAAAACTATACAATTAAAATTGCTTGGTTGTGGGAGTCTAGGCAATGATCCCCGATGTTCAATGAGTACCGGTTGACCTTGCAAGCAGACGCGGGGCGCTGGTGATTGTGTATGCAGACGGAGAGAGAGAGAGGGCGGGTGACATAGGGGGTTATCAGCCTGTGCGAGGACGGATGGGAAGAAAGATAAGAAGAGTTTACGAAAGAGAGAGAAAAAAAGATGGTGTGATGATGTGGACGATCTAAGATTGTCAAGGAAAGAAGCAAACTAATTAATGGACAGACGAAAAGAATGGGAAAATAACAGAAACTTAATATTTTTTTTATTTAGTTCACTGACTATAAAATAATATTTACGTGTATTCTAACTTATTTTAAAAGATCTAAAGATTCGACTCATAGCTTAATAATTTTTCACTAAAGAAAACCGACAAATGTGACAGTAAAATACATTAATGAAATACAGAAAGTTTTGGCCCAAAGACTTACTAATTTTTAACTCCATTTTGCAGGTATATCTTCGGCTGTTCTGGAACGGGCTTATTGCATGGGTACACGTGAGTGTTTGCCGTACTGCATGTCAGTTCTTATTCTTAGGGCACACTGC
>NC_051415.1:990490-991143 GCF_015228065.2 Penaeus monodon
GGGCCTCCTATAAGTGGACAATCGTTAACTGAACTGAGCTTTGATCGACGGTGAACGTCTCTTCATTATCATACAGCGACTGCATTGCTGGACCTAAAGTCGGTTTAATGTCTCATCTGAGCCTAACTTCTCGGGAAGACCTCCAGTCACAGTTCAGCAATACCTCATCAATAATGATAGGAGCTTTGTGCTATGACGGACGTGAATTCAGCACCAAGCCATATTTACAAGGAGCGGTGCAATATTCACAGAAACACCGTTTCTGAATTTAAGGATAATTCCACTATCAAGTCTCAGTCCTAGACCCCCCCCCCTGGTGACATTATGAACTGCTTTTCGACGGCCGAGACATGCCTGGTTGTAGCTCGACACATTCACGATCTCAGCCTTGCGAGAGCCGCATGGGATCCTGTCGTGTTATATAACGGCTGTGACTCCCACGTTGAGGGAGCTTGCAGGGGGACAGGCAGAAGCGCAGTTAATTCCTCATTCCTTTCCCACGCGAGAAGGCTGCTTAACGCGGCCGAGCCAAGAGACTCCGCAGTCACTAGACAATTGCACAAGAACCCGCGGTAAGAAGCATTTCGATTGCTTTGCTGATAGACGCAAGGAGGGGAAGGAATGGAATGGAGAGGAGGTTAAAAGCTTCCTTG
>NC_051415.1:991197-991988 GCF_015228065.2 Penaeus monodon
CTAACAAATGGAAAGAGAAAGGTTGTGAAAGTTGATGGATTCATTCATAAATTAATCAGATCATTAGTTTTTTATAATGATCTATTATTTCTGCCTCCATGGAATAAAGATTGCGTTTTTCTTATATACAATCTTTCCTCGCAGAGGGGTTCTGATCCCGTGACACTCAAGAGCCGGATGAGGCAGGCTTGAGCATGGAGGTCACGTTGGTCAAGGTTGGTCCGTACTGACGTAACAGTGACTCTGTCACATCGTATGATGTAACACGACATTAGGTGTGAATACAAGACAGAGAACAACGTTTGTAATCATGAGACTGACAGGCCACGTAAGTGTGTTGGTGAACCACTTAGTCATCAGCGGGTCATGAAGGAGAGGGTTTGCGTCCGCCTTCAAGCACAGCTAACAAGCACTCATTACGTTCCCTGGCTTTCACTCTCCTCCTCCAATTCTCACTTCCTTTCTGCAAGAAGTACCGGTTTCCTCCCTTCCTTCCGCTATGTGCTGTCATTACCAGAATACAAACAAGCTATTTATTGAACGTAGGCTAGCGCCATCTTTACATGGCCGTTTCATAGTTGTGAAAGGATACCGGACGCAACTAACTGATGGGCTGGTCCATTTCCAGAGCAAGGCTTGAGCCACTTCTACTTTCTACTTTAGAGGTTATGTTTCTTCACACACCTGTGCTAGCACTAGATCTTCGCTCTGCCCCTGGCCCTGGGTATAAGACGCACTCCGGTTGGGCCTCTAACTGTTTAGGCCCTCTTTCTTTCTCATGTGCGTGTGTT
>NC_051415.1:992628-992962 GCF_015228065.2 Penaeus monodon
ACACACGCACATGGAAGAAGAGGGCCTAACCCGTTAAGGCCCACCGAGTGCCGTCTTATACCCGGGCCAGGGGGAGAGGAAATCTGTGCTAGCACAGGTGTGTGAAGAAACATACCTCTAAAATAGAAAGTAGAATGGCTCAAGCCTTTTTTTTGGAAAGGGCACCCCATCGTTAGTTGCGTCCGGTATCCTTTCAACTATGAAACGGCCTGTCAAATGGCGCTGCCTTTCGTTCAATAAAGTTTTTTTGTATTCGGTAAAGACACACATAGCGGAAGGAAGGGGAGAAACGGGCTTCTTGCAGAAGGGGGAAATTTGGGGGAATTGGGGGAAA
>NC_051415.1:993062-993679 GCF_015228065.2 Penaeus monodon
GAACGCATGCATACGCAAACACTCACGTGTACCCATGCAATAAGCCCGTTCCAGAACAGCCGAAGATATACCTGCAAAATGGAGTTAAAAATTAGTAAGTCTTTGGGCCAAAACTTTCTGTATTTCATTAATGTATTTCACTGTCACAAATGTCGGTTTTCTTTAGTGGAAAATTATTAAGCTATGAGTCGAATCTTTAGATCTTTTAAAATAAGTTTAGAATACACGTAAATATTGTTTTATAGTCAGTGAACTAAATAAAAAAAAAATTAAGTTTCTGTTATTTTCCCATTCTTTTCGTCTGTCCATTAATTAGTTTGCTTCTTTCCTAGACCATCTTAGATCGTCCACATCATCACACCATCTTTTTTTCTCTCTCTTTCGTAAACTCTTCCTATCTTTCTTCCCATCCGTCCTCGCACAGGCTGATAACCCCCTATGTCACCCGCCCTCTCTCTCTCTCCGTCTGCATACACAATCACCAGCGCCCCGCGTCTGCTTGCAAGGTCAACCGGTAGTCATTGAACATCGGGGATCATTGCCTAGACTCCCACAACCAAGCAATTTTAATTGTATAGTTTTTTTATGGCATAACAATTGACGAAGAGAGATGATTA
>NC_051415.1:994783-995949 GCF_015228065.2 Penaeus monodon
GGTTTGACATGAAACATAGTAACAGTTCTTTTCTATGGCACCTTGTAATTCACTTCTCCTCAAAAAATAAACGCAGGAGAATTATGGCGATCATCTGTACATTACCCTGAAAATGGATATGAGTACATTGATAGACAAAGTGTATTGCGCATAAAGAATGATTTATTGAGTGTGTTAGAATATAGTACCGAGGCTCAAAAAAGTAGTTCACATGTGTAAAGGTAGAGAACCATCGGTGAAGAAGGATTGCGTATACTCAGCGAGTAGGTCTAGTATTCATGGAAAACCTTCACCTCTCAGGGATTGCGTTGGTAACGAACCAATTTTACGCAGTATAACTGGTATATTACATTTATCTACTGATTAAAGATGACCCTGCCTCGCCTTCTCCAATTTAGCGAAAAACGTATTTTTTTTTTACAAAGTCTCGATTCGAGAAGAATATGTATGTCTCGTTAGATTTTGCATTATTTCTCGAATTTACGACTTATAGTATATTGTATACTGTGTTTCATGTTCAGTGTTTAATTTGATTATGTTTTACATCATATCTTATCACTTCAGAATGAATTTCAGTAGACTGGAATAATATCTGAATAATATAGAAAAAGTAATAAAGGAAGGTGAAAAAAGGAGTAATTGTTGGTGGAATGGAATCTTTATGTAAGAAGTGGGAATGTGGAACAGTGTGAAAACAGGGAGCAATTAAAGGTGGACTGAAATCCTTTGTGTTGAGAGTGGAACAGAATGGATGGGTATGTGGAGCAGTAAGGGCAAGAACACAGGCGGTGTGGATCAAGGTCTCCCGCCGCGTTTGGTTTCAATTTCTCCTCTGTGACCTGGTAACCACTTCGTCAAGAGCTGCCTTGATGCTGCGAATCTTACCCGTCTCATCTCTCTTTGAAAAAAAAGGCCAAATGATTTATAAAAACATGAAATAAGAAAAAAAAAATATTTGTTTGCATCTCAGATAGATATATTATTGGTGGACAATTTGGGATTAGTTTCTTATGATACGTGTAATATTCGGTTATTCGTACAGTGAAGAAACGTTGTACAACCAAGAGCTACTGAAACGAAGGTCGCGGCGGAGTAAGTGAACCTGCGGGTAGAAGTTGTCATTTTTACAAGCGATGCTAGTTTTTGCGAGGATAGCAGAAGAGATT
>NC_051415.1:995975-996784 GCF_015228065.2 Penaeus monodon
TCACTAAGTGCAAATGTCTTGCATTCACGGTGACCAACATTCTCTTGCTCAATTACTCTTCCTCTTGCTATGAGGTACTGGAAGGAGGACTTGGCATAGCATATTTGGTAAGGTCGGGCTTTATCTTTCCAGTAGTAAGTGCAGAAGTAAGCAGTTATATGTAGATTTGGTTAAAGATTTTATACAAACTAGGTTTAGATATATGCAGAACAAAATAGACTCATAAGGTGAGTAGAAAACTAATCATGTAAGCCTGGTCAAGTAACATTTTCATACTAGCTCTGGATCAAGCTTCGTTTGACTAGCGAAAGCATTAACCTAGAACAGTGACCTGCCTTGAAGCAAGGGATATTTTAAGCAAGTGCTGCTTGCACTTGCTCCATTTATACGCTTTATCTATACAGTCATTATTGCATATATTATTATCGCTTTTTTTAGCCTTTCTATTTTCTCTTCAGTGGTGGTGGGTGTTTCAACCCCAACCCTTCTAAAGCGACTATTATCAGTTCATGCGTCGTTAATACGCTATGTGTCTAAATTCGTTTTTGTTTGTTAACTATCGCCCATTCGATCGGCATGACTGAGAGCCTCCCAAGTCTGACCGCTCCCCGAGAGCATCGCATCTCGCCCGCCGCCAGCTGTTTCATCACCGCACAGAATCCAGTCCGCTCGATAGAACCGCCAGTTGAGCTTCGCCGATTTCGCCATCGTCGCTTTCATCACCTCGAAGCACATTTGCCTCTCCCCATCCTCTTTAATCATGAGCATCTAATTATTCCTCGACCTTCCTTTTCGATCTCTCATTCGAC
>NC_051415.1:997661-997806 GCF_015228065.2 Penaeus monodon
ACTTCAACATATTTTCAAAGTATGTTTATAAAAAATAAAGAAAGTTTGGTATCCAGTTGACATTGACATGCACCAGATTTAGCCTTGTGCCTCTCGCGCCTTGGCCATCGGCGTTTCCTCGTCGGACCTACATTCCAGGATGGTT
>NC_051415.1:1000040-1000954 GCF_015228065.2 Penaeus monodon
ATTATCCCCATAGTAGTATGCCAAGCTCGACTAGATTTCATTGACGTACTGACACACTAGAGTGATCAATTAATTCACCACTGTCGCATTTTCTTATTTATATCTGTCTACTCAACATGTACAGGCAAATTGTAGACAAAACTGCAGCTTTTTAATGACCGTCAATGACTGCTAGATGCCCTTCAGTGTGCAGTCACCGGATGCCAAGCTGTACGGCGCTACAACGTCCAGGGATTTCCACTTATCCGGCGAGACTCTAAACACCGGTCGTGCAGGTTACTTCTGCCTCATCCAGGTTCTGCTCTATTACCATACGATACTGGGTATTATTGGAAAACAAGTATTAAACTTGTTTTACCTGAACTTTAACGTTTCCATTGATCAGAAATTCTTACTGATAGTATCCAAACAATGGTCAGCTTCTTCCCACAAGATTTTAACCAGTGCTTCATCGTTTCCTCTACGTAAGGGTATGCCATTTGTTCTTTTTATTAATCTACAACAGTCATGTTGTAAATATCGATTACATTGTACAAAATATTGCATAATATAAGAGTAACTGTATTTCATCGAGAGAGAAACAATGGGGAAAGGAACGTCCGGGATTATGTGCAGGACACAGTACAACGGAGTTTCAAAAAAGTGGTGAGGGATCAGTGTACCTGCAGCACCTGCGACCCATCCTCTAGGTCCACCTCTCTATCCCCTTTATCACCGTTGAGCTTTACTCCACTTCTCATCTTCTCCCTTCAAGATTTTTATTTTATTTTAGAGTTGATACTAGACCATTAGCCCATGTCCAATTTCTATTTCTAATTTGTAATTATTTGGTCTGTGTGTGTATATATAATCTAAATTATTTGTTTTCCTGTGAAATGCAAACGGTAAGGAATATGAGATAAAATGCACCTTAC
>NC_051415.1:1000980-1001305 GCF_015228065.2 Penaeus monodon
GGTAGCCAAAAAATAGTGATACTCATAACAATGATAATGGTATTATGAGTTAGAAAATGGAAATTATGATGATGGGTTAGTTCTGTATTGATAGGGCTATGTTGGTCGGAAATGTTGAGGCCTCTGGTTTAACATTCCTTCTTTGCAAGTCATAAAGTCACTAGAATCCAATTCGATAGATCTCCTTAAACTCCTTAAACTTATACATCAGTCGTCTTAGGCATTTAAGTATCATTAAAACCAAGTCTCCTCCCACACAACGGCCACATTTGGTGTTACTGTTGCTGCTGCCATAGGAGAGCAATAGTCGAACGACGAGACAGAA
>NC_051415.1:1001469-1001898 GCF_015228065.2 Penaeus monodon
CTTTGAAACACACAGACGGAATGTCTAGAATCACTGTCTTTAATGGCGATTTTGTCTTAATTCTGAAAGGTCATCGGAGAAATGAGTTTGCGTTTTGCTAGTTTTTTATTTATTGCTTCACCGCGTTTTCGTTATTCCATGCGTTACCAAATACCCTATAACCATTCTGTTGCGTATCCGCTTGCCTTTCGTTGTTTCTCCACCCTGCCCATTGTCTTCCATTTTATCCCGTCACCATTTGGTTTGGACATGTAGTTAAGAAGCGAATAAACTAAAATGAATACTGTAACACTTCAAAATGTTCGAGTCTATCAACCATCACTTCATTTTCCTGAAGGCCTCTCTTTCTTGCTAGTCACTGCCAGTGGCTTCCATGCTGTTTGTTCATCATTTGCCTCATCTTCATCGAGGTTTTCTTTGTCTAATTTC
>NC_051415.1:1002431-1002880 GCF_015228065.2 Penaeus monodon
TCCGCCTCTTTCTGTTCATCTACCTGCTTCACATAGCCTTGTTGCTTGGCCCCGTTTCTGTCTCTTTCCATTTCTTTCTGCCTCTCTGACTGTCTCTTTCCATCGGCAGTACACGTCATCCCTCAAAGTGATATTGTCAAGAAAAGCTCTTTGTGTGTTTTCTTCGTAGTCAGTTCGTTTCATCTTTCCTCGTGTCTCTTCCTCCCTCTGCCGAAGCGCCTCACCCGCCATGTTCGCTGCCTGACGGCCTTCCCACAGCAAGTTTTTTGTCTGCTTCATCTCCCTGGGCTGTCTGTATGTTCGAATACCTCTCCCTTTCCTGTCGTGCCTGTCTGCCTGCCTAATTGTATCCCTCGCCCTAAGATGTTGTCTTTGTCTTCAATCTACCCGTTTTTCCCTCAGGCTCATATTTCTCTTGCTCTTTTACAGAAAACGGACCGATCATATAC
>NC_051415.1:1002927-1003308 GCF_015228065.2 Penaeus monodon
GTAGTTGAAAGGGACAGTGGTGTGTCCAAGGCCACGAGTCGCGCCCAGCACCGCCAGGTTCCCACTCTTAGCACCACCCCCTGCTCTTCCCGCTGTGTTAAAGCCTCTCCCTTCCCGACCTCTGTACCAGCCCCTCCTGGCCACCCTCGCCACACAGCAAGAGATCCTTGCTAAGAACCTGTCCTTATAATGGACAGTAACAGCGTCGCAAATGGCGACAGGTCTGGTGACGGTTCTCACTAACGGGTTGGACGCGACGTTCATCCTCTAAAATGGCTTGTTTTGTACTTGTTTCATCACTGTCGCCATCCGCCCTTGTGGAAAGCGCTCACAAGTCTTACATAATAACCTGACTAAATACACACACATATGCGTACATAC
>NC_051415.1:1003660-1003896 GCF_015228065.2 Penaeus monodon
CTCTTTTTGACTTTAACAAGTTTTCTGAGATAAATGCTTACATCTCAAAAGATGAGATAAATTAGGTTATCCTTATTGCTATCTTAAGTCTCGGTGTGGGCTCACATTTCGCATGCAAAACTTAGGTATTTTAACAGATCAGAATATATGCAATATATGAAATATAATAATACAGGTACTTAAAGTCAATGGTTTACATATCGTTTGAGTGATATAACACCATAGATTTCCACCCT
>NC_051415.1:1004087-1004475 GCF_015228065.2 Penaeus monodon
GAAGAAGCTCCACGGCGGAAAGGGCACGGTAGCACCCCGGGGCTTATCCCGTCCCTGGGCACGGCTGATCAGGTTGCCAAGGTCATGCAGACACGTTAGCGCGTTCGGATAATCATCAGACCTTGGGACTTCCTTGCTATGTACCTATTGCGTCCTGCGTACAACGCATCTCACCATTACGTGTTCACTTCAGGCTCACGCACTCTCGGATTCATAAAATCAAACTGCCTGTGAAATGCACTGTGTGAACATTACACTTGCTGTTTCTTATTGTCCCTGTAATCGCTAAGGCGTCTTTAAATGCTCTTCCTATACCAGTGACTCAACTTCCAACGACGTCATAAAAGATATGGAGAGCTGGCACTTTCGTGGGGACTTGCTTTTCGCG
>NC_051415.1:1005199-1006908 GCF_015228065.2 Penaeus monodon
CAGTCAGATGGCAACCCAAATGCAGCCACTAACCAGCGGTTATCACTTTCTCTCACGTTTCCTGCTGCGAAGCCAACACTAAGCTGTTTCTGCATCTCGAGTTATCGCTAAAACTTTGTTTTGTTTCTCCATTCCATTTGTTTAATATCCTAAGCTTTACTTTCGTCTAGGGCTGATGCCGAAATTCCGAGAGAGGCGTTGGCTGGCTCTCTCCCTACACACATTAACAGTTTCCGTGTATGGGAATATGGGAGTTGGACTCTTTGAACTTCTACGTCTACCTACAAGAAACTCAGCATCTTCGTTAGAGCTGTGAACGTTTACATTCTATACAAGACAAAAACATGTCCGTAATATATTGTTATTACTTAGAAAACCATAATATAACACAGGTTTGAATATTGGAATTAGATGTCATTTATCTTTTAAAACCTACTCTTTGTAAATTAGGAGTCAGCCCTAGAAAGACCTATACAACATGAACACCCGTCATACCAAGAAGGCCTGACAGCGAACCAGGAAGACCTCAGGAGGATGTGGCAGCCTGTGGTGAGGTACCGGTTCACGGAGGGTCCTGACCCGGCGTGCGTCTGAAGCTCGGAAGGGAAAGTTCTGTGAAGACACTTGAAGTGTGATATTGACACGCAATGGAAGTGGATTTGCATATCCAAGATGCGCATGCAGAAAATGAAAGACATTAACGTAAGTACAGTGCAAATTTATGTTTGCTGCTTAAGATACAGATTTTAAAAAGTTTCTCATGCACGTGGGCACAAGAATTATGCTTGAGAAATGCAGACACCTTGTGGCTTTAGCACTTTGGAATTGTGTTATCACGAGATACCAGTGAGCTGGTTCCACAGCCCAGCAGATGACTCTACTTTCTATAACAGAAAGTTCGCTTGCAGAGTGGTTTGCTATATTAAGCGGATTAGGAGCAGATGGCAAACTACAGCTCGGTAATCAGTGATAAAGAGCAGGTCGCCAGAAAACAAAGTGTACAACAGTGTAAGCCAACACATCTCTCTCGTTTGAGAGAAGCACAACTTTGGAAGAAAAAAAATCGCATTCACGTAAAAAAAATCTCGTCTTCCCGCCTCCTGGCAATCTCGGATCTGTCACTGAGTCTTGCTACTAATCTGAGTTATATGACTACCTTTGCTGCAATGTCACGCAGGGTCATAAGAGTAGGCCTGCTGACCACCCTCTTCAAATGAAGTAGGGAAGGAAGCATATTAGCTCTTCTTCAGAAGGAAAACGCCGGGACGCCATAACAGTTCAAATTCCGTCACCAAACCTCTCTACGAACAAGGACTACTTAAACCTGAATATTTTTCCCTTATTTATGGCAGCGTCACGGCTGGCACCTGTTCTTCATAAACACAAAGAGAGAACAATAATAGTTGGCTGCTCTTTCCTTACCGACGATTTCTAACTTTCCCTCGAAAGGAAAGTTAGACGTCGTTTCGTCTCACCTTCTCCTCTGCTGAGTCAACACATCTCCCTTCGTCATCTTTCACTCTTTCTCACAATTCTTTGTTATGTCCTTTCATTTCATCCCCCACAGTTTCATCCACCATTCCAGATTGGAAAATCCCAAATAATCCGTGGACTTTATTCCGTCCCCTTTGCTCATTTTCATCTCGTTGGCGAAGAACACATTTATATATAAACTCACAGACACGCACACACGTGTCTGTGTGTCCCCC
>NC_051415.1:1006995-1007673 GCF_015228065.2 Penaeus monodon
ACACACACGCACACATGCACATAATCTTCATCGCGCCCTTGTTATGACATGCGCACGCACAAACCCACACACGTCGTATAAGCACAATTCACTCGCCAAAGAGGATCACTGCGATTGTCTGTGGCTTCTTGACAATAAAATGTCTGAGTAATAATCTCGAATTAAATTTCTTTGCGGTGGCGGAACAATGACAGTAACTTCCGGTTAGAGAGGGAATGGTGGGGAAGGAAAGTAAATGAAGAATGGCAGAAGAGAATACACACATGAGCCGAAGACTAAAGAGGAAGAGAAATAAACCAATAAGTTGGAAGAAGGCTAGGGCAACAAAGAGAGTGAAAAAAACGCAGGTTAAGTGACACGAAAAGTACGGCAATGCAATCAAAAGGAGGGAAATTCTTCAAGAGTATTTGGCACGAATACGGAGGATCCTGTGTGACCGCTGCGAGGGCGGCGGAGCCAGCTCGTATGACCGGTGGCGGGGAAAGTTGTGGGACGAGGGCGCGCGCGCCGCCTGAGCTCCTCCCGTTTGGCCTCATTATAGTGCAGGAGCCAAAGGGGCAGCCAGTCACATGATCCAGCTTTGGGGCAGAGAGCAAGGAGGCAAGGACAGTGCGACGAATGGCCCGATACACGGATGGTAATGAAATTCTTGCCAGCATAATGTGTTTCATGTTTGTC
>NC_051415.1:1009823-1010112 GCF_015228065.2 Penaeus monodon
CCCAAAACATTAACAATATATTTTTAGAATTTCGACCTAACCGGTCCTAATATGCTCTTTCAACTCCTCATTTCAACTCTTCAAGTTTTACTCGAGCCAGATTGCCCCCCCCCCCCCCAATATTTGGCTCCCTGGGAATGTGGAGAGAAAAAGTCACAAATGGCGTCGTTTTCTAGAAAGTGAAGTGAAACTTTCTATTTTCACCGACACAGGATTAATACGTCGCATCTCGGTCGGCGCTCACGCTTAAGCCACCCTCATTCGCGCCCATTCGTTTCTTTCACATGGC
>NC_051415.1:1011258-1011352 GCF_015228065.2 Penaeus monodon
CTGTTGCTCGGAGTGGTAAAGACAGCTCTTAAGTTAACCTTTTCCTGAAGTTTCAGTCGAGAGTGAAAGTTGACAAAAAGTGGCTAGTGGATCA
>NC_051415.1:1011697-1011841 GCF_015228065.2 Penaeus monodon
TCTGTGCCGTTGTTCTTAGTTTGTTTACCATCTATCATCTATCATTCATCATCTCTCTCACATAATTGGTTCATTATTATTACTGTTGTAATTAAAATACTTTATTCGTTATAAAATTATTCATTTATAAATTTTTTCACATTA
>NC_051415.1:1012305-1012486 GCF_015228065.2 Penaeus monodon
AGGGAGGAGGGGGAGGAGAATAAAGGTTCCTTTTTCGGAGAAAAAAGGGGGGGAAGGGAAAGGAAATTTTTAATGAGAAAATGGGTTACAAAAATTTTGGGGTTTTAAACCCAAACCCGGGGGAATTAACGTCCTTTTGTTCTTGTTTTTAATTCTTTAAATTATAATTTCCACAAAAGGG
>NC_051415.1:1012548-1012651 GCF_015228065.2 Penaeus monodon
GGTTGGTGGTCCCGGGGAAAATAAGCCAGCAAAAGAAGATTGGGGAGGAAAGGGGGGAGAAAAAAAGGAAAAAAGGGAGAGGAGACGACGTTTTTGGAAAGAA
>NC_051415.1:1012700-1012970 GCF_015228065.2 Penaeus monodon
AAATTGAAAGGCCGGTTTTCAAAAATTTTTTCCATTTGGGACTAATTTTTCCCCCTTTTCCCCAAATTTTTTCCAATTATTTGTTTAATTAAAACTTTTTTTAATTTTTTTTATAAAAATTTAAAAAAAATTTAATTTTAATTAAAAAAAATTTTTTTTTGGGAATTCCCCTCTTTCACAACCAAAACAAAACACAACATTTGGGGGGTTATGATTATAATAATTTTGTTTTTATATTTTTTATTGTATAAAAGATTAGTTTTTAACTAA
>NC_051415.1:1013061-1013173 GCF_015228065.2 Penaeus monodon
AAAAAAACCCCCCCACACCCCAACACACAACAACACATAACACCACAAAAACAGACACAACCCCACACACAAACAACACACACAATTATATAAATTATTTTAATATATGGAA
>NC_051415.1:1013353-1013649 GCF_015228065.2 Penaeus monodon
TTCCCCCAAACCCCCAAAATATATTTTTATATCTATATTTTAAATTTTAAAATTTATTAAAATTTATAAAAAAACTTTAATATTATAATTTAAAATAATAAAATTTTATACATATTTTATATTTATAGAAATTTTTAATTTTTATATATATTAAATATTATAAAATAATACAAATTTTTAAAATTTATATGATAAAATATTAGATTTTAAAATTATATATTGATATTAAAATAATATTTATCAAAAGTAGAATAATACAAAATAAAAATAAGTAAATAAATAAATAATAAATAAAC
>NC_051415.1:1013697-1014611 GCF_015228065.2 Penaeus monodon
TTTATTATTATTTCCCACCCCCATATTATTATTTTAATTTTATAATTTTTATATTAAATTATAATATAAATAATATTATAATAAATTAAATATTAATATTTTTAGTTTTCAAATAAAAACCCAATCAAAAAAACACACCAACCAAAAATATTTTATATATTTTATAAAATATAAATATTTTTTAATTTTTAATTAAATTAATATATATAATAATTATAATATAATTTTAATCTTAAAAGGTAGTATATATATAATATATAAAATATAATTTATATAAAATTTTTTTTAATAATATATATATATATATAAATATTTTATTTTATATTTTATTAAAACCCCCAATAATATGAATATAAAAATTATTTTTATAATATATTTATATTTTATAAAAATATAAATAAAAAAATTTTATAATAAAATTATATATTTAAATAATAAAAATAAAAAAAATTAAAAAAAAAACACACCCCCACACACTTTTTGTTTTATATATTATTTATATATTTTTTATATATTTTATATATATATATATTTTTAATATATTTTATTATATATATATTTTATATAACTTAATATATATATATAAAAAAAAATTTAACTTTTATTTTATTTATAATAAATAAAAATAAATAAAACAAAACACACACCACCAGGGCCTTTTTTTTTTATTTTTTAAAATTATAACCCCTATTTTATATTTTTATATATTATATATTTTAATTTTTATAAAACCAAAAAAAATTTTATTTTGGGGGTTGGTCCAAAAAAAAAACCTATTTATATATATATATATATATTTTTAATATAATTTTATTTTATATATATTATATATAATTATTATGTATTATTTAATTATATTATTATATAATATATTAAAAATATTTTATAATACACACCCAAAAAAAATTTACCCC
>NC_051415.1:1014642-1015221 GCF_015228065.2 Penaeus monodon
ACCCAAAACCCCCCCAACCAAAGTTTTTTTTCCCACAAAACCCCAATTAATATTTTTTTATATATTAAATGTTTAATAAAAAGGGATTATATAATTTATTTTTTTAAAGAAGGTTTTTGTTAAAAAATTTTATATTTTCACAAAAAAAAAATTCCCGGGGTTTTGGTTTCAGAAGGAAAAGGGAAAGTACCCCAAATTTTTTTTCCAAAGGTTTCGGCGGGCAAGGGTTTTTGACCGGTTTCCCCGGGCCAGGGTTACCAAAAAGTGAAATGCAAAAGGCCTTCCTTCCCCCGCAAAGGGGTTTTAAACCGGCCTGGTTGCCCCAGTGACAAAGTTTTACCTCTGTAAACCGGGGCCCCAAAAAAGGGAATGCCCCCAACCCCAAAAAGTTTCTTTCCCCTTTTTCGGGTCCAATTTCCTAACCCCTTTGGGGTCATTTTTCCCCTTTCGTGGAAAGTCCGGGGGAGGAAACCCCCAAAAATTACAAAGGTTGGGGGAATTTTGAACCAAAGGGTGGCAAAGGGAAAAAAGGAATGAAAGGGGCGGAGAAACCCCAAAACCCCCACCCAACAGGGGTTA
>NC_051415.1:1015285-1015421 GCF_015228065.2 Penaeus monodon
ATTTTTTTTGATTTGTCATATTGTTTTAAAAATTAGTTAAAGTTTTTTAGAAAATTGATTAAAGGGGGAAATTTTTTAAAAATAGTTCTTTTAAAAAAAGGGAAAAAGGGAATAATTTTGGGGGGTAATTAAAAAA
>NC_051415.1:1015512-1015662 GCF_015228065.2 Penaeus monodon
AGTATAAATAAAAGAATAATTAAAAAATATATATATTTTATAAAATATATATTTTTTATATTATATAAAATTTATATATATATGTATAAAAATTTTAATTAACTAAAAATTTTATATTTTTTTTTAAAAATATATATGGGTTAATATATT
>NC_051415.1:1015901-1016085 GCF_015228065.2 Penaeus monodon
CACAACCTATTTTTAAATAGTTATTTATATATATATATATATATTATATTTTATATAATTAAAACTATGGTTTTTTGTTGTAAATATACATATAAATTTTTAAATATACTATATAATAAATATATAGATAGATATAAACTTTCTAAAATTATTATTATACAATAGGTATAATTATTATATATAG
>NC_051415.1:1016139-1016260 GCF_015228065.2 Penaeus monodon
TATATATATATATATATAATATAAATATATTATTATAGATTTTAAAATTTTTATTATGTTGGGGTGTGGGGGTTATTTATTAATAAAGATTTTAAAAAATTTTATATAAAAATTTTATAAA
>NC_051415.1:1016349-1016589 GCF_015228065.2 Penaeus monodon
AAACCAATAAAAATATAAATAAATATATATATAATAATATATTAAAATTTAATTTTTTATATTATATATTATATTAAAAAACATACATATTTTTTTTTATATATATCTATTTACATAAAATCTATATAAAATATATAAAATATATAAATATATGGTATATAAAATATAAAATTTTATATAAAATATTTTAAATAATAAAATATAATAAAAAAATAATATATAAATAAAATATATTTTAGA
>NC_051415.1:1016657-1016825 GCF_015228065.2 Penaeus monodon
GAAATAGAATATTGCAAACAAAAAAAAAAAAAAAAAAAAAAAAAACAAAAAAAATTTTAAAATATAAATAATATAAAATATTATTTTTTTAAAAAAAAAATTTGAAAAAAAGATTATATATATATATTTTAAATATATAATATTTTCTATATATATATCTTATTTTTT
>NC_051415.1:1016881-1017464 GCF_015228065.2 Penaeus monodon
TATATTTTAAAATTTGATATATATATAAAATTTAAATATATATATATTATATATATTATAATATTTATACATATATAATATTATATTTTATATATATATTAAAAATACTAAAATATATTATTAATCATGGGTATATTTTATTAAAAAAAAATTTTAAATAAAATAAATTATAATATATATAATATATTTTATATATATATATAATATTTTTATGAAATTTTAATTATTTAAAATAAAATATATATATATTTTATATGAAAATAAAAAATACCCAAAAAAATAAAAAAAAAAAAATATATGAAAAAAATATATATATAAAATATATATATACATATATTTTAAAAATATAATATTTTGGATTTTAATTTTTATATATATATAATATAAAATAAATAATATATATATAATATAAACAACTAATAAAAAATTTAAATTTTTATATTATTATATCTATATATTATAAAATATTTTATAAAATTTATATATATAAAATATTTTATAAAAATTAAAAAATTGGGGGTTTTTCTAATTATATATATTTTATATATTTTAATAATATAAAATTTTCTAAAATTTTAAAATA
>NC_051415.1:1017739-1017933 GCF_015228065.2 Penaeus monodon
ACCACACAACCAAAAAATTATAGATATTTTTTAATTTATAATATTTTTATAAAAATTTTTATAGATAATATAAAAAAAAATTTTTTAATATATATTGTTTTTAAAAGGTATATATATTAAAATAATATATAGAATTTTATATATTATATTTTCATATTATACATACATAAAATTAATGAATATATAAAAATATT
>NC_051415.1:1019675-1019754 GCF_015228065.2 Penaeus monodon
GACAGAAAAACTCCACCCCAGAAAAAATCCCCCCCAGTAAAATTTCCATCCCGTATAACTCCACAAAATTTTTAAATCT
>NC_051415.1:1020012-1020109 GCF_015228065.2 Penaeus monodon
TAAATAGTTTTTCCACCCAGGGAAAATTCCAAGAACAACCCGGGGCCAAATGACCCAAACACAACAAGAGGGGCAAAAAGTATTCACCAGAAATTTT
>NC_051415.1:1020665-1021406 GCF_015228065.2 Penaeus monodon
GGAATTTTTTTTCTCAAAAAATAAGAAAGAATTAATTGAGAAATTTTGCAAAAATTTGACTTGGAAAAGTTGAATTCAAAAATAATTCAAAAAGTTTAAAAATAGAAAAAATCAGGGTTGAAGTAAACAAAATTTACAAGAGGTATGTTTTTTCCCATTCGAAAAAAATTGCCACACCAAAAAGGGATTCTTATCTGAGATAAAATTAAAAACAAATGAAGGGAAAATGTTGAGAGAGAGGGGCAAAAACCCTTTATGATTTAATATGTGAGTAATTGAATCCTAAAGTTTAATTTATTTTTTCCCAAAAAATGAGGGGTTTTGTTAAACAAAAAAAGGAAAATTTCTTGTTCAGGGGGAAAAAGAAGAAAAGGATGCTATCCAACAATTAGCCGAAATTCTTTTGGGCTAGGGGAAAATTAGGACTCGCTTCCCAGGGCCCGAACAAAAAGTCTTCAAAGGTGAAAATACTTACTATTTCCCAAAGTGGGTTAAATCGGTTTTAGACTTTAATTGATCAAAAACTAAAGTGGCAGCGAAAATGTATTTTTTAAGCAAATAAAACAGATGGGGAAGCCAAAAAAAGGGTTTTAAGTGGGCTTTTTTATTAAATAAAATACTGAAGCGTACCATAAGGTAAAAAGCTTTTTAAAAAAAGATTTTGGGAATGCCCTTTTTAAAATTTCTAAAAGAATATGGGAAAAAAAATTACATGATGGCCAAAGGGGTTCCTCTGAAAGA
>NC_051415.1:1021509-1022398 GCF_015228065.2 Penaeus monodon
CAGAGAATATTAAAAAAATTGCCCCAAAACCTATGTTTAAAGATGGATCAAATTTGATAAAGAGCTATATAAAGCCAGGAACTTGATGAGGGGAGTGATTTATGGCTTATTTTAATTTAGGGAGAAATTTTCCCCAATTCACGAAATTTGTACATTTGTCAGAAAAGAAGCTTCAAAAAACATTCAACCCAATAATTCAATCAAATGCGTTTTGATAAAGGTGTTAGAGGTTTAAAGTACTGTAAATGTTCAAAAAAAAAAAAGCAAGGGCAGTGAAAACTTTTTTCACGAAACCCAAAAAAAAATTAATAATAAAATGAAGGGCAACCCCGTAATTTGCTTGCCCTTTATGGGAGTCAGAACATAACCTTTTAAAAACGTAGCAAGGTTTTTTTAAAATTTTGGGCTGAAAGACAAAAGGAATTTTGTTGATAAAAAAAAATTATGTAGAGGGTTTTCTAAAGAGAGGAAAAATTTTTAAGGGTTTGCCCTCGAAAGGGGCAAATGCAAAATTTTTAAAAGATTACCTACTACTTCTCTCCATGATTATGGGTAATACAAAAAAACGAAAGGAGTCTGAAAATAAAAATTTAAGTTTAAGGGAAAAAGAAAAAGAGGCTTTTTTCTAAAACAAATTTTAAAAATTAACAAAAGGGGATTGCTATGGATGTTACTCAAAGATAGTTTCCTGGTGGTTTTCACCCTAAAGTGCGAGCAGAAAAAAGTCTTTGGGGTATGCATTACTTTAGATCAGTCGGTGGGAGTTTTATTAAAAAAAAGTGCTCTAGGTAAATTTTGGGATTGGTGGAAAAAAGGGGCATCCCAAGATTTTACTTTTGGAAAGGTGAAAAAAACTGTTTCATGCTTAAAATTGTGGGCTAAATTTTTA
>NC_051415.1:1022539-1023060 GCF_015228065.2 Penaeus monodon
CTTTACAATGAAATGAGAAGTTGGGCTCCCCATAGGGCTCAGTTGTATTAAGGCAAAATTTAAACCAAAAGGAAAAACCTTTCCCGGGAAAGACAATGATCCCTTGCAAAAAAGGAAAATAATCTTGGTTGGGGCATTGTAGGGAAAAATCAGGGTATTGCTCCCAAAAGGGGGTAAATGTATCCAAAAGTACACAGAACAATGATTAAAAAAAATAATTAACCATGAGAAAAAAAATTGTTTTTCCACAATTTCCTACAAAAGGGTTAAAAAGAAAATTTTTTTCCGGCCAAATAAAAAAAAATTTTAACTTGATTTTAAAAAAAAGTAAAAAGATGATTTACCCCCTTTTTCAAGATATAAAAAGTTTATAAAAGAATGAGAGAAGGTTTAACAGGTTGAAAGAGGTATTAAAGAAAGCCCCTGCCTTTAAAAAAGTAGATTTTTAAATTCCGAAAAAAACAGAGGGTTTTAAAATTTTGCAAAAGGGTTTAAAGAAACTTTTTAGAAAAAAATTTAGG
>NC_051415.1:1023393-1025795 GCF_015228065.2 Penaeus monodon
AAAGTTGGGAAAGGGCCCGAACAGAGATTTACTTAGTTCTTGTGGGGGGGAAAAAAGGGGAATTTGAAGATGAAAAAAATGGAAATTTTTGAAAGACCTTATCTTTTTTAGCCACTTATCTCCTTGTTGCTAACTTTTCATTAAAAAATGGTAGCAGATCAGTATGAAAAAGGGCTATGGGGCATGAGACAACCAAATTTTTCAGAGAAATTTTTTATGTAGAAAGATGGGAAAGTCAGTGTCAACAAATAGCTGAAGCCCATTAATTTGATTGACAAAAATAAGAGTAAAATGTAAATTAGCAGGGTTTTTATTGCACAAATTTTTTCCCCAAAAAAAAAGGAAATAAATTTTTGCTTTAGTCCCCCCAATAATGTCTGGGCAACATTAAAAGTCTGACTTTACAAAGGATAAACTACCAAAGGAAAGAACACTTGGAATAGAAAGGTGCATAGGAAACTGATCCTTTTAAATTTAGAGTTAATTTCATGGGAAGCCTTTAACTAGAAAGGGAAATTTTGGGGCAACGGTAAGCTTTAAAAATTTTTATCCCCTTTGGGCTAGTATCTCCCTTGATTCTAATTTGGAAAGAAAAAACTCCAGGATTTATGTAGGGGGAAAATAGAATTGGGGTGATCCGTGCCTGATCACATTAAACCCCTTTTGGGAAAAAAAGGAGAAATGAATTATGTGGTTGCAGAACCTTTTAATTTTTTCAAATTGGTTTTTAAACATTAAGTTGCCAACCCATTTTTTAAGGGTTGTCAAGAGGTATGGGCAGTGTTCAAAAATTAGATATGTAAATGTTTAAAGATGAAGTTATTGTTCTTTTGTTATGTCCCCTTTTAGATTTTCTCCATTGAAAGCTGTTAAAATTCCAAAAATTGGGAAAAAAACAGCAGCAGTAGTGTTTAACTAAAGTAATTTTTATGTTAAGAAAGGAACTTGGGTTTTCAAAAAATAAAGGAAATTTTTTGGGCGATAGTAAAGCAGTCCCTTTGGGGTACATTTCAAATGGGCGCCAAAAAGGGGTTTATGTTTTTTGTTTCGAATAAGTTTTAAAAAAAAATTAGATAGGACTGATTATTCCCGTGGAATTATGTACCCGGCCCGAGTCCAAAACCACCGACATGCTGCCCTTTGGACTTTGTGTTAAAAAATTAATTAATAAAATTTTTATGTGGGGGAATGGGGCCAAAATTTTTTGGAAAAAACTTTATAATTGTGGAAGTTTCCCGTGAAAAAAGATCCATTTTTGAGGGGTGTCCAGAAGTCCAAAAAGTGTCGTTTTTGTAACTTCAAAAAAGAAAGTACCATTTTTTGACGATTAAAAATATTTTTCAGATGGTTTTTGAGCTAAAAAAAACTACAGCATTGTGTTTTAAAACTACAAAATAAGGATAAAAAACCACAGAAACCCTCTGAGGAGAAAATTTAAAGAAGATAAAAGTAACATTTGCCTTGACAGTTTTTAGAGCTTGAAAAGGGAGAGAAAGTTTAAAAATAAAGAAAAATTCAGAGTAAACACATGCAATGAAAAAAAAAAATTCTTCAAACAAAGGGGAATGTCCTTAATAAAAAAAGCAGTTTGTACAAAACAGATCCCTTTAGGTACAGATGGAAACATAAGGTCGAAAAAGACTTAGTCAAGCCCCCAAATTGAAAGAACAAGTAGAACCTGTAATTTTTTCCAGGTAAAGGGCCAAAAAATCAGAAATTGGGTTTATTTGGGCACTATCACCAAAGGGTTTAGCATCAAGGGCGTGGCATAACTTTTAAAAGAAATAAATTAGCCCGGTTACTTGGGTTTTAGGAGGAAACATCTATGGTAGTAAGCAAAATTTAAAAACTGTATTGTTTTTTAAAAATCAAGAGGGAAAACACTTGACCAAAAAAAGTCAGATCTGCCAAAGGGGCAGACTTGAACCCTCTTTTCCCTTTTTCTTATTGTGCCCGTAGGGTTATTTGGTTTCCCTTTTATGGGGAAGGGAAGACGCGGGAAATCAAGAGATATGGGGCATGTTCACATTTCTTATTTTTAAGGTTATTCACCTAGAAGGGTTTCTGAATCTATGGATACTGATTTTTTCTTAATGCTTATCGTCGGGTTTTTTTGGGAAAGGGGGGCCGTACGTCAGTTTTAATTTAGATAAGGTACCCCAAAATTTTTTAGGTGGCCCAAAAATGAACTTGAGATTTGCTTAAAGGGAAAGGATCAAAAAAAAATAACATGTATGTTTTTGGGGCAATTGTGATTGGATTTAATTTTTTAAAAAGAAAGTGCTTTATGCTATCAATGGGGGGTGTTAAAGGGAAAGACAGATTCGCACTGTACGGAACATACTTTGTCAGCATGGAAAACAGTTAAAAAGGACGATTTATTACAAACATTTATGGTTTTA
>NC_051415.1:1025910-1026053 GCF_015228065.2 Penaeus monodon
TTTATTTTAACCCCCAAGGGAAATTTTTAAAGTAAGGGTTTATTTTAAGGAAAAGGGTGGGGGAAGAGTTTCCGTATTTTTGCCAGTGGTTTTTTGGGCTAATGGAAGAAGGAGTTTTTTTCAAACTCTTCAATCTGAGGAAA
>NC_051415.1:1026358-1026514 GCF_015228065.2 Penaeus monodon
GAAGGGCCCCGCCAAAGAGCTTTATTTTTTGTGATACCCCAGAAATTTTAAGTTTTTTTTTTGTATTTACTTTCAAAAAGAAGGTTTTATAAAAAAAAATAGTTTTAAAAGGGAAATTAATGTTAATTGTAAAATTTTAAAAAATTTAGGGAGCCA
>NC_051415.1:1038478-1040363 GCF_015228065.2 Penaeus monodon
TCACCCAGTTGTTTGGGTATCAGATTACCTCTGTAGCTAAATCTGACGAAATATGACTTTAGAAAATGAAAATAGATATATTTCGTCAGAGAGAGAGAAAAAAAACTATCATGATGGTTTTGCTGAGATCAAGGTATTTAATCTTATATAAAGGCACAGATACCCAAAATAAGAAACTGACAAACTCATTATATTAATCCACAGCTCTGACACGTGATTACGAGAGAAAAAATAATGAAAGAAGAAGGAAGAAAAAACTGAAAAATCTCCTCGATGGACCGTGATTACCAAATATAATCTTTGCGATTCGATTTCACATAAAGACTTAATCCTGGGATGTTATCTGAATCGAATATCACCTAAAAGTCATAAGGTAGATGTCGTCACGAATGTTCGCATGTCACTGATCTCACTCATCACTTTCCCCCGCCTTCCTCGTTGTTTTTCTCCACCACACCCACTTCTGCCTCCCATACTAAATAGGCGTTGCGACACCAACGAACACCCTTGCGTTATTTGGGGTTTACTCACTCTCACTTACTCCTACCATTAGCTCCCATACCTTCATCTGTTGTCTGATAGAGTGCTCACTCTCACCTGATTTCGTTTATTATCGAATAGATGTGAACTTTATTTTACGACTATACATTTTTTCAAATTATGCGTTATGCTCATGTCCAGGTGATCTGTTATTTTATTCTAATGATAATGATGACGATTTAAGTAATGGGAATTGTGACGATAATTATCATCATAGAGTAACAACGTTCGACATCACAAATGGAACACACAGTGATAATATGTGAAACTAAATCATGAAGTTATATAAATTTATACTGGAGTCGTATAGTGATTTTAATCTGACCGACGATTGAGGGACTCGAAATGTTCCAGTTATTACGCTTTCAGTAATGAGTATGATGAATTTCATCTCGGTACTGTGTTTACGTTTATTTTATCAGCATACCCATGTTGATGATAATAGATACTGAATAACAACCATTCCATGACTACCCCCAATAACGATGCAAGTAATAAGAGTAAACATAAAAGCGAAGATGACAATAATATCAATAACAATAGAGACACTAGTGATATTACGTACGAACACGATCATGTGGATAACTTCATAATGATTCTAATGCAGCTAATATAATTGCATTACTGATATTATGGCAAGAATGGTAGTTCTACAGAAAATATGGAACCAATTATAATGATGATAATAACTATCATCATAGGTAATGTTACAATAATCTTCTTTTAACATAATAGTACATTAATAACCATGCATACTACATTCATAGACAAAATTAAATATAGACATACTGCATATCTTCAATGAAGCTAATTACAAAGCCTAATTATAAGTGGAGGGTGTAGCTATATATGTGAGTCGATTGCCACAGTTTCACACTACGACAAATGTTAACAATTATATTAAGAATGTCTTTTTTATAGAAATCAATAATTTAGAGGTAAATCTTGATGTCAGGCATAGATTACAGACTACTTCACACTGGTTTTAAGCACATCCTTGAATGTATGATGTAATAAAAGTTATTAGCGAAGAATACAAATATTGTGTCATTAAAAGCTTACACGGAAACGCATCAGATTCTATATTCAAGACTTCATAGTTCTGAACCTACACTGGTGAGACTTACGTTAATTACTCTGATAATCACATTTGGACCAACCAACTGTCTAAGCAAGCAGGTAAAAAACTTAATCGTGAACAGGGAGAACTAAAAAGGATTCTGCAGAGATTTTTGATGATGACAAATCGAGTTTCTTATCTAATGACATACGTGTTTTCCTATAAATCTAGATTAATAAAATACAAATTGGCAATCCTTTCATGACTTCAGAAATGTGGGCTAGT
>NC_051415.1:1040413-1040555 GCF_015228065.2 Penaeus monodon
TTACGCAGAAAAAATAGTTTGTCCTTATAATGGTAGGAACTCATGGAAGGATATTTATTCATTTCTAAAATAGGAATAACACATCCCAGAATCAAACGATAGAAGCTTACGGAGTCTAGTCTAAAGATTCGTGTTAGATATC
>NC_051415.1:1040659-1040792 GCF_015228065.2 Penaeus monodon
TCTTTGTCAATCATATTTATTTTTTCGTTTTATATTTTTTGCTTTCTTGATACTATTTTCATTTATTAGTCTCATTTTTCCTTTTTTCTTATCTATGTTACTTTTTGGTCACAATATAAATTCGGTCATTTCT
>NC_051415.1:1041713-1041965 GCF_015228065.2 Penaeus monodon
TAAGTATATTCGTTTCCAATTACTTGCACAATAGTTTTATTCTCAATATGTCGAAGTTTTAAAACAACTGTATTGAATTATTTTTACTAGTAGGTGTCTTGCTTGACACTGTATAGTACATCTGATGCTCTCTCAATTTCTTTAGTATTGTTTAAGCTTTGTGAATTATTTACATATCGTATAACTATGCATATACAATGTTTTTACTTGCAGTTAAGTTAGTAAAAAAACATACATATATATACACAAAGA
>NC_051415.1:1042934-1043138 GCF_015228065.2 Penaeus monodon
GTAAACAATCAAACTGGCTGACAACTTAGAACCTCATAGTTATATCTGTCTGAATTGCAACATATGTTTCATTTTACCTTTCTGTCTTTATCATTAATGTGTGTGTGTGATATGAGTTTAGATCTTATACTACATTCTCAATTAGGAACAAAAAAATTATCTCACTCTCTACGAGACTCGGCGGTGTCTGCCGAGCAAGGACTG
>NC_051415.1:1043167-1043622 GCF_015228065.2 Penaeus monodon
CCGATAATCAGATGTTTTCTGGCCAAGGCGTAAACTCAAGTGAACGCAAAGTAAAGTAATACTTAATACCAAGGCAGATTTTTTTACCAATCACTCTCTGCCACGCCCATTCCTTATGCCATCTTGCCTGTGTTACTCCTCAAACCAAGTTTCAAGTATAATCTAAAGTAAAACCTTAATAAATTATATGTCAGTTTTACACGTAATTTGTGTTCAAAGTTTTATTCACTAATGTCACTCTGACTATGTTGTTCCTCATGTCACGTTACAGGGGACTGAATGTATGTCACAAACATACACAGACTTTGCTCCATCCACTCTATGTCACTCCTCTTTCCTGATGTCAACTTAGTGTATGATATTCCCCCATGTTAAATTTCCCTGTGGTTTAAGTTTTAGGTCACTAGGTTGAATACGCAAGGAACTGAATCACACACATGACAAGCTTTATTGAT
>NC_051415.1:1045570-1045940 GCF_015228065.2 Penaeus monodon
AATTTGATATTAATAATTATCAACATTTCAGTATGTTCAGTGCTTCCTAGTGGGGACATTTGGGGCTGCGCGAGCCGCTGGACTCCACCTGAAAGCTGCAACCAGTCGGCACCATCGACCGACAGGTGAGAGCGGAGCGGCGACTTTCTCACGACGAAGAAGAGGGAAGAGGCGATACGCAGGCTAGGCTCCATTACCCGCGGCTAACTCACGATTCATTTCACTTATGGCGACCTTGCCCTCAATACTTCAAGCTAAGACTGGAGTATTCATAACCTGGCAGATAATTTTATTTTTCTATTGTATAACGCACAACAGGCCTCCTTCTATATCGGATTTAAACCCTCACAGCTTCCCCCTTTACTTTATT
>NC_051415.1:1056150-1056304 GCF_015228065.2 Penaeus monodon
GCCGGGGGGCCCCTTTTTTTTTGGGGGGGTTTTTTAAAAAAAAGCCCCATAGAAATTTTGAGGGGGAGTCGAGGGGTTTTGGGGGGGGAAATTTGGCCCCCCCCTTTTGGGGAAAAAAAACCCCCCTTTTTTCCCTTTGGGGGGGGTTTAGAAG
>NC_051415.1:1056590-1056677 GCF_015228065.2 Penaeus monodon
CTGACCCCAAAAGGCCCAAATTTTCTCTCACGGGAACAGTGGGGCCATGAAGTATTTCGGCTCTTTTGAATGATATGCGAACAGGAA
>NC_051415.1:1062677-1064350 GCF_015228065.2 Penaeus monodon
GTTTGGGTATCAGATTACCTCTGTAGCTAAATCTGACGAAATATGACTTTAGAAAATGAAAATAGATATATTTCGTCAGAGAGAGAGAAAAAAAACTATCACGATGGTTGCTGAGATCAAGGTATTTAATTTTATATAAAGGCACAGATACCCAAAATAAGAAACTGACAAACTCATTATATTAATCCACAGCTCTGACATGTGATTATGAGAGAAAAAACTAATGAAAGAAGAAGGAAGAAAAAACTGAATATCTCCTCGATGGACCGTGATTACCCAAAATATAATCGTGCGATTCGATTTCACATAAAGACTTAATCCTGGGATGTTATCTGAATCGAATATCACCTAAAAGTCATAAGGTAGATGTCGTCACGAATGTTCGCATGTCACTGATCTCACTCATCACTTTCCCCCGCCTTCCTCGTTGTTTTTCTCCACCACACCCACTTCTGCCTCCCATACTAAATAGGCGTTGCGACACCAACGAACACCCTTGCGTTATTTGGGGTTTACTCACTCTCACTTACTCCTACCATTAGCTCCCATACCTTCATCTGTTGTCTGATAGAGTGCTCACTCTCACCTGATTTCGTTTATTATCGAATAGATGTGAACTTTTATTTTACGACTATACATTTTCTCAAATTATGCGTTATGCTCATGTCCAGGTGATCTGTTATTTATTCTAATGATAATGATGACGATTTAAGTAATGGGAATTGTGACTATAATTATCATCATTAGAATAACAACGTTCGACATCACAAAATGGAACACACAGTGATAATATGTGAAACTAAATCATGAAGTTATATAAATTTAGACTGGAGTCGGTATAGTAATTTTAATCTGACCGACGATTGAGGGACTCGAAATGTTCCAGTTATTACGCTTTCAGTAATGAGTATGATGAATTTCATCTCGGTACTGTGTTTACGTTTATTTTATCAGCATACCCATGTTGATGATAATAGATACTGAATAACAACCATTCCATGACTACCCCCAATAACGATGCAAGTAATAAGAGTAAACATTAAAGCGAAGATGACAATAATATCAATAACAATAGAGACACTAGTGATATTACGTACGATCACGATCATGTGGATAACTTCATAATGATTCTAATGCAGCTAATATAATTGCATTACTGATAATTATGGCAAGAATGGTAGTTCTACAGAAAATATGGAACCGATTATAATAAAAGTATCATCATAGATAATGTTACAATAATCTTCTTCTTTTAACAATAATAGTAACATTAATAACCATGCATACTACATTCATAGACAAAATTAAATATAGACATACTGCATATCTTCAATGAAGCTAATTACAAAGCCTAATTACAAAGTGGAGGGTGTAGCTATATATGTGAGTCGATTGCCACAGTTCACACTTACGACAAATGTTAACAATTATATTGAGAATGTCTTTTTTATAGAAATCAATAATTTAGAGGTAAATCTTGATGTCCGGCATAGATTACAGACTACTTCACACTGGTTTTAAGCACATCCTTGAATGTATGATGTAATAAAAGTTATTAGCGAAGAATACAAATATTGTGTCATTAAAAGCTTACACGGAAACGCATCAGATTCTAATATTCAAGACTTCATAGTTCTGAACCTACACTGGTGAGACTTACGTTAATTACTCTG
>NC_051415.1:1064385-1064478 GCF_015228065.2 Penaeus monodon
AGCAGGTAAAAACTTAATCGTGAACAGGGAAGAAACTAAAAGGATTCTGCAGAGATTTTGATGATGACAAAATCGAGTTTCTTATCTAATGAC
>NC_051415.1:1064607-1064749 GCF_015228065.2 Penaeus monodon
TTACGGAGAAAAAATGGTTTGTCCTTATAATGGTAGGAACTCATGGAAGGATATTTATTCATTTCTAAAATAGGAATAACACATCCCAGAATCAAACGATAGAAGCTTACGGAGTCTAGTCTAAAGATTCGTGTTAGATATC
>NC_051415.1:1064851-1064983 GCF_015228065.2 Penaeus monodon
AATCTTTGTCAATCATATTTATTTTTTCGTTTTATATTTTTTGCTTTCTTGATACTAGTTTCATTTATTAGTCTCATTTTCCTTTATTTCTTATCTATGTTACTTTTTTGGTCACAATATAAATATCGGTCA
>NC_051415.1:1065856-1066143 GCF_015228065.2 Penaeus monodon
TTGCCATTTGAAATATATTTAGCATTTTTTGTTAAGTATATTCGTTTCCAATTACTTGCACAATAGTTTATTCTCAATATGTCGAAGTTTTAAAACAACTGTATTGAATTATTTTTACTAGTAGGTGTCTTGCCTTGACACTGTATAGTACATCTGATGCTCTCTCAATTTCTTTAGTATTGTTTAAGCTTTGTGAATTATTTACATATCGGTATAACTATGCATATACAATGTTTGTACTTGCAGTTAAGGTTAGTAAAAAAAACATACATATATATACACAAAGA
>NC_051415.1:1067131-1067335 GCF_015228065.2 Penaeus monodon
GTAAACAATCAAACTGGCTGACAACTTAGAACCTCATAGTTATATCTGTCTGAATTGCAACATATGTTTCATTTTACCTTTCTGTCTTTATCATTAATGTGTGTGTGTGATATGAGTTTAGATCTTATACTACATTCTCAATTAGGAGCAAAAAAATTATCTCACTCTCTACGAGACTCGGCGGTGTCTGCCGAGCAAGGACTG
>NC_051415.1:1067364-1067817 GCF_015228065.2 Penaeus monodon
CCGATAATCAGATGTTTTCTGGCCAAGGCGTAAACTCAAGTGAACGCAAAGTAAAGTAATACTTAATACCAAGGCAGATTTTTTACCAATCACTCTCTGCCACGCCCATTCCTTATGCCATCTTGCCTGTGTTACTCCTCAAATCAAGTTTCAAGTATAATCTAAAGTAAAACCTTAATAAATTATATGTCAGTTTTACACGTAATTTGTGTTCAAAGTTTTATTCACTAATGTCACTCTGACTATGTTGTTCCTCATGTCACGTTACAGGGGACTGAATGTATGTCACAAACATACACAGACTTTGCTCCATCCACTCTATGTCACTCCTCTTTCCTGATGTCAACTTAGTGTATGATATTCCCCCATGTTAAATTTCCCTGTGGTTTAAGTTTTAGGTCACTAGGTTGAATACGCAAGGAACTGAATCACACACTGACAAGCTTTATTGAT
>NC_051415.1:1069474-1069934 GCF_015228065.2 Penaeus monodon
ATTCATTTCCTTGCGTATTAAAACCCTTTTTTTGCCCCAAAAAAATTTAAAACCAAACGGGGAAATTAACATGGGGAAAAATAAACCCCACAATTTGACATCAGGAAAGGGGGAGTGACATAGAGTGGATGGAGCAAAGTTGTGTAGGGTTTGGGGCCCATACATTCAGCCCCTGTAACGGAAATGGGAAAAAAACATGTCAGATTGCCATTAGTGAATAAAATTTTGAACAAAAATTTTCCGTGAAAAACTGACATATAATTTTTTAAAGGGGTTTCCCTTTGGGATTATACTTGCCCCCTTGGGGGGGAAATTTGGGGAGAAACACAGGCAAGAGGGCTTTAAGGAATGGGCGGGCAAGAGTTTTGGTTTAACAAAATCTGCCTTGGTATTAAGTTTTTACTTACTTGCTTTCACTTGATTTTACCCCTTTGGGCCCAAAAAAAATCCTGATTATGGG
>NC_051415.1:1069968-1070176 GCF_015228065.2 Penaeus monodon
CAGTTTGTTTCGGCAGACACCCCCGAGTCCGTAGAGAGTGGGGATAATTTTTTGCTCCAAATTTGAGAATGATTTAAAGATCTAAACTCTATCACACCACACTTTTAATGATAAAGACAGAAAGGAAAAATAAAAACTTTAGTTGCAATTAAAGCCCAAAATAAAAACTATGGGGTTTCTAATTTTGGCAGCCAGTTTGATTGTTTAC
>NC_051415.1:1071217-1071577 GCF_015228065.2 Penaeus monodon
AATTTTATAATATTCTTTGTGTATATATAGTATGGTTTTTTTTTTCAACCTTTAAATGCAAGTACAAACATTGATAGGGATAGTTTTTACCGATATGTAAATTTAAACACAAAGGGTTAAACAATACAAAAAAATTGGGGAGAAAATCAGATGTACTAACAGTGTCAAGGGAAAAAAACCTATAGTAAAAAAAATTCAATACAGTTTTTTTAAAATTTGACATTTGAGAATAAAAAATTTTGCCAAAAATAATTGGAAAAAGAAATATTTTCTTAACCCCCAAAAATGCAAAAAATATTTCAAATTGGGAAATAAAACACCCCCCCCCCCCAAAATTAAAAAACAAAGATTAAAATATTT
>NC_051415.1:1072361-1073226 GCF_015228065.2 Penaeus monodon
AATTAAAGAAATTGGGGGGTGGGGCCTTCGAATTAAAAGGGGAAATGGTTTAAGGAAGAATGAATAGGAAAGGGGTTTAGATTTTTTTTTTTTTTAATATAGGTTTTCTTTTTAAGTATTGTTAGGTTATGATTTTGTAAGTGACCCAATAGAAATGACCGATATTTAAAATTTTGGGCCAAAAAAATAACATAGATAAGAAATAAAAAAGGGGACTAAAAAAATGAAAAAATGATCAAGGGAAAACAAAAAAAATTTAAAAAGAAAAAAAAAAATGATTGCAAAGGTTTCGGAATTTTTTAGATAGATTTTTTTTATGCGAAGGCCTCACCATGAAACCCGGGTGATTGATATTATCAAATTTAAATTTTTTTGCAATTGATTTATACAATAAGATATCTAACACGAATCTTTAGACTAGACTCCCCTAAACTTCTATCCCTTTTTATTTTGGATGTGTTATTCCTATTTAAATGAAAAAATTAAAAAACCTTTCCCCGAGTTCCCACCATTATAAGGACAAACTATTTTTTTGCGTAAAATTTGCTGGGGCAGAGGTTTTCATTTTGGGTTTTCACGCTCGGGCCCGAAATTTCTAGCCCACATTTCTGAAAGTCATGAAAGGGTTTTCCAATTTGTATTTATTAATCTAGTTTTATAGGAAAAAAAACG
The DNA here is from genome assembly GCF_015228065.2 of Penaeus monodon. NCBI lineage: Eukaryota > Metazoa > Arthropoda > Malacostraca > Decapoda > Penaeidae > Penaeus > Penaeus monodon. The sequence continues at coordinate 1,073,034 of NC_051415.1, forward strand.
TATGCATTAAAATAAGAAAATCGATTTTTTATCATCAAAAACTCTGCAGAATTCCCTTTTTGTTTTTCCCCGTTCACCCATTAAGTTTTTACCCTTTCTTGCTTTTAAAGGAACAAGTTTGGTTGGTCCCAAAAAATGGTTTGGAATTTTTTTAGAGTTTAATTTTACCCAAAACCCACACACACACAAAAAA
>NC_051415.1:1073316-1074560 GCF_015228065.2 Penaeus monodon
TCATACATATTTTCGCCTGCTCCTCACGCTTGTTATCACCCAGTGTTTGGGTATCAGATTACCTCTGTAGCTAAACTGACGAAATATGACTTTAGAAAATGAAAATAGATATATTTCGTCAGAGGAGAGAAAAAAAAAACTATCATGATGGTTGCTGAGATCAAGGTATTTAATCTTATATAAAGGCACAGATACCCAAAATAAGAAACTGACAAACTCATTATATTAATCCACAGCTCTGACACGTGATTACGAGAGAAAAAATAATGAAAGAAGAAGGAAGAAAAAACTGAATATCTCCTCGATGGACCGTGATAACCTAAAATATAATCGTGCGATTCGATTTCACATAAAGACTTAATCCTGGGATGTTATCTGAATCGAATATCACCTAAAAGTCATAAGGTAGATGTCGTCACGAATGTTCGCATGTCACTGATCTCACTCATCACTTTCCCCCGCCTTCCTCGTTTTTTTCTCCACCACACCCACTTCTGCCTCCCATACTAAATAGGCGTTGCGACACCAACGAACACCCTTGCGTTATTTGGGGTTTACTCACTCTCACTTACTCCTACCATTAGCTCCCATACCTTCATCTGTTGTCTGATAGAGTGCTCACTCTCACCTGATTTCGTTTATTATCGAATAGATGTGAACTTTTATTTTACGACTATACATTTTCTCAAATTATGCGTTATGCTCATGTCCAGGTGATCTGTTATTTTATTTAATGATAATGATGACGATTTAAGTAATGGGAATTGTGACGATAATTATCATCATTAGAGTAACAACGTTCGACATCACAAAATGGAACACACAGTGATAATATGTGAAACTAAATCATGAAGTTATATAAATTTATACTGGAGTCGGTATAGTGATTTTAATCTGACCGACGATTGAGGGACTCGAAATGTTCCAGTTATTACGCTTTCAGTAATGAGTATGATGAATTTCATCTCGGTACTGTGTTTACGTTTATTTTATCAGCATACCCATGTTGATGATAATAAATACTGAATAACAACCATTCCATGACTACCCCCAATAACGATGCAAGTAATAAGAGTAAACATTAAAGCGAAGATGACAATAATATCAATAACAATAGAGACACTAGTGATATTACGTACGAACACGATCATGTGGATAACTTCATAATGATTCTAATGCAGCTAATATAATTGCATTACTGATAATTATGGCAAGAATGGTAGTTCTACAGAAAATATGGAACC
>NC_051415.1:1074639-1075035 GCF_015228065.2 Penaeus monodon
CCATGCATACTACATTCATAGACAAAATTAAATATAGACATACTGCATATCTTCAATGAAGCTAATTACAAAGCCTAATTACAAAGTGGAGGGTGTAGCTATATATGTGAGTCGATTGCCACAGTTCACACTTACGACAAATGTTAACAATTATATTAAGAATGTCTTTTTTATAGAAATCAATAATTTAGAGGTAAATCTTGATGTCCGGCATAGATTACAGACTACTTCACACTGGTTTTAAGCACATCCTTGAATGTAAGATGTAATAAAAGTTATTAGCGAAGAATACAAATATTGTGTCATTAAAAGCTTACACGGAAACGCATCAGATTCTAATATTCAAGACTTCATAGTTCTGAACCTACACTGGTGAGACTTACGTTAATTACTCTG
>NC_051415.1:1075070-1075163 GCF_015228065.2 Penaeus monodon
AGCAGGTAAAAACTTAATCGTGAACAGGGAAGAAACTAAAAGGATTCTGCAGAGATTTTGATGATGACAAAATCGAGTTTCTTATCTAATGAC
>NC_051415.1:1075292-1075460 GCF_015228065.2 Penaeus monodon
TTACGCAGAAAAAATAGTTTGTCCTTATGGTAGAACTCATGGAAGGATATTTTTTCATTTCTAAAATAGGAATAACACATCCCAGAATCAAAAGATAGAACTTACGGAGTTTTAGTCTAAAGATTCGTGTTAGATATCTTATTGTAATTTAATCCCAATTGAAAACAA
>NC_051415.1:1076207-1077162 GCF_015228065.2 Penaeus monodon
TCTTGTATTGCTTCTACGTCCCAAGAAAAGACAGGAAAGAAGACGTTATCCCATCTCCTGTGGGTCCCTTATGTGGTCACCTTCCCATTTAGGAATTTTGATTATTTAAAATGGCCCGGTTAGACATGGAATTATGGACAATCCTTTCACAAAGTCAAAGAACTTGGGTTAAAGGGCGTCTATTACTTGCTTTCTTGCACCCTATGCCTAATGAAACTAATCCATTCCTAAGAGTAGCAATACATAAAGTGGTACCTCTCAACCTTCCATCATTCATATGGCTATTGCTATAGTCTGGTGCTAGATTGGCTATCCTGAAGCAATGGTTTCAAAAGAGGTAAAACACCATTTAGGCTGCTGAAGCTTTGCTTATATACTGCGCAGAAAATTGCTTTGTGAAAATCCAAAAGAGAGGCACTGTATCTTAGCTGTAACACCGTTTAATATCAATATCTAAGAAGACATGGAATTTAAAAAGAAAAATCTATGTTATTTTCGAGTCTGTTTATTTCTGTATTATATTTTTGTGTTGGTCCTATTATATTAGTGGTAGCATTTCTTTTTTATATGAAAATACAAACCGGAAGATTACTGAAGACAGTCATTTAAGTAATCCAGTACTGCTAAACTATACACGTGACATAAAATTTGCTGATGTGAGCTCTTGTTGCGAATGAAGGCTGGCACTGCAGTATGACACAACAACTGTCCAACGCTTCCCGCCTCTCTAGACATATTGTCAATAAAGTCGATATAAAAGATAATGAGCTTCAATTACCTTGCACGTGTTGCCCATTTGGGTTAGCAGCGGCTGCCAAGATGTTACTATGGTAACATAGTATGTTCTCAGTCGTTAGATATGTTTCACTTGATGTGTTTATTTTTTTTATTTATTATTTTTTAATGACATTCTTACTCTTAAACTGCATTTTTTTAAATAATCACCTATGTCTCT
>NC_051415.1:1078555-1078811 GCF_015228065.2 Penaeus monodon
GTAGAAATGTCTCGTGAAGACACTTGCTGAATCACACCTGATTTAGCATTAGAAAGACTGACGGCCCCCACCCCCAATGTGTGAATACCTTGTGGGGTCACGTCAGGTCATCATTAGCGTCACTAACAGTAACTCAGTTGTCAATGTAACGGTAGAAACTGATCGGGTACTCTGCTGCCCTGCAGGGAACCCCCATCCTTTTCCCCGAGGAGGCCTTTTGACAATGTTAAATAAAAAGGTGTGAAAGGTAAGAGGC
>NC_051415.1:1095991-1096221 GCF_015228065.2 Penaeus monodon
CATCATCAAACAAAACTCTTTGCCAAAACCAGAAACCAAACTATCTGGTTTTGTAGGGAAATCTCCTTTACAAAATGGTACAAACTGTCCCTTACCGAAACTCCCCCCTCTCAAGCTCTCCTATAGAAAAGCCAATTAAACCAGACTCACACTCGTATAGTGCAATTTTGGGGATACTGACGAGAGCAAAGAGAAGCTCCCCATCCCTCAAACCCTCCTATTTACATATC
>NC_051415.1:1096726-1096897 GCF_015228065.2 Penaeus monodon
AAATTGACAAAATTTGGCCCTTTTCCCTAAATACCTACCAAATTCCCACCCTCTGGGGCCATAAAAAGACAATCTAGTAACTTTATTGTTACGTACGGGTGTTGCCATGAAACATAGAACTTTCGTCGCTAACCATTTTTCGTTTGTTCGTGCTTACTTGACCAAATGGTT
>NC_051415.1:1096941-1097610 GCF_015228065.2 Penaeus monodon
CACCCTTAAGTTTTTATGTAAAGCAAAAATATTTGTGAAGGCAAATTTCTACAAGGGAAAAGGGAAAGAATATTTTTAAAAAGTACACATAAAGGGAAAATACAAAAAAAAACCAACAAATGAGAAAATTTTGGGAAATTTGCTTTTTTTAAAGTTTCGTATTTAGTCTTGGTTTTTTAAAACCCTTTTTAATTTTTAGAGTGCAAAAAATATTAGCCCCTACTTGTTTTAAAAAAGGCTGGCATTGGGAAAAATTTTTTGCAAATTACTGTTCAATTTTTTTTTATAAGTTCCGGGTTTTAAGAGCCTCTGAATTTACCATAAAATGCCAGAGACACCAATTTATTATAAATATACAGGAACTTTTATAAAAAACTGCGGAAAATTTATAGGCTCTTTTTTTTTCAATCATCGTACAAAGTACCCTCCAAACTTGTTAATTTTTTTTTGGGTGAAAATACAAGGGAAAATTTTTCTATTTTCTAGGTCTTCAACCCTATTACAAATTATTTCTAATATTTTTTTATTTTATTTATCATTTTTTTTCTACCTCGTCAAAATCTACTTTTTGCAGCGTATTCCCAAAATTGGGAATGGGGGGGGGCTAGGGAGCAAAACCACATTTAAAGACCTTTTTGGGTCATAAACAAATTTTTTGGGGGGAAACTA
>NC_051415.1:1097759-1097981 GCF_015228065.2 Penaeus monodon
TGACCTTACACTGGCCCCTTTCCTAACCCTCCCCTCACAAAAACACAACTTGAACGGTTAAAAACTAATAATAACCAATACCCGGTATTCCACGGGAGTATTATGCTTTTTCATTAAAAATGTTGCCCCCAACAAAAGGGTCTAAAATTTCCATGCATTAGCTTGGGGTTTTTTCAAAAAATTTTTACATGACCCCTCTGAAAGTTTTTGCTCAGATCCCTT
>NC_051415.1:1098097-1098740 GCF_015228065.2 Penaeus monodon
GCAGTATGTTTTGCTCTCCATCCAAAACGGAACATACGGGCTAAAAAGCTGTTACTTTTAAAAAAAGCCTTTTATCTGGGGAACCACTAACATATCTTTATATGCATTGTGTTATAAGAGGTCATAAGTATATTTCTTTCTAACTATTTCTTACTGGACAAATGATGTTCGTGGTTTTTTGCAAACCAATTCACCTTTCTCTAAATGCCACTTACTTTAGCTAAGGGGAATTTGAAAATTGTGTCCACTTGCGAAGTTTCCCCTAATCAATAAAAATTTGATCTACTGCATAGTAGTAAAACAAATTACTAAATTAAAAAAAAAAAAAAAAGAAACTAAAAATTGTTTTTTTTTGGTCTTTCGTAATATTTTCTGTCCCCGCTGGGTTGAAAAAATGGACTTTAACAATATCATCTCAAACACCCGTTTAGTCACTTTAAAAAAGGCTTCTTTTCCCCTTCATGTAATTCCCAATTTAAATTTTAATTTTGACAACACTTGTTTTTTCCCTCCAAAAAAGAGCCTTTTTCACGTTGGTTTTTTAATTCCATAGCCCACAGTTTTTACCAAATTATCCCCCCTTTTTATCTTCAAATTTTTTTTAAAACTTCACTGAAGCTCCCAAAACATGCAAACACTCTCC
>NC_051415.1:1098868-1100097 GCF_015228065.2 Penaeus monodon
TCCTCCAAAAATTAAAAAATTTCTACTTTCCATATTTCTAAGGGTGTTTGTCTAAATTCTTTTTATTTTTTTTATTTGAACTGTTTTTAAACCCTTTCTTGTACTTCGAACTGTCATTGTTTTCCTGGAGCCAAAAGCACCGTTTCTTAAAACAGAAAAAAAAAGGGGCTATCAAAAATATCTTTTTAATTACCCCGATGTATGAACTTTACCAAGTCTTTTCACACAAAAACACAAAACAAAAAGTTCTTATTTTTTATTTTTTATAATTATTTAAACTGTTTTCATTACTACTATTTTTATATATATATTATTTTTTTTTTTAAAAAAGTTTTCAGCCATCTGCCTATAGAGGAAACTGAACACTCCAACCCCTTTTGGGTGTGTCAATTTCACCTGGAAAAGTTTTTTATTTTTTTTACTGATTATATTCAAAAGTTGGGCGGGTAATTTTGGGTAAAAAGATAATTTCCCTGTTCCCTTTAAAAATTTAAATTGAAGGACCTCTTAAAAAAATCTGGAAATTTATTTTCAGTCTAAACACTGAATACAAAAAAAAAAACTAACTATTATGGGAATTTCCCCTTATAATAAGGGGGCCAGCTATAATCATTCGTGGGCGTAATCACCCCCCACTCTTTTCCTGAGCACTACTGTTTCGCATGGTCATAGCATTTGTCTTTCCGTATCCTTTCTGTCGTCAAACTATCACCTTATACAACACATTCTCATTTTACGCCCCTGACAAAAAACACAGTAATATCACAAGCTTCTGTCTGCTTCTTTCCTCTACTATCTCTTTCCAGGCCGTGTCCGGGGGAGTCAGCAGGACCTAAAACGGGGGTTTTTCTTTGGGTTTTCCCCTTCTCGGTTTTTCCACTTCTCCTTTGCTTTCCTTAACTCTCTTTTTCTCTTTATTCCGTCTAGGGTACACAAAATTTTTTCCTTGACCCGGTTATTCCACCAAGCTCTTCTTCTGCTTTCCAACCCCGCGCCAAAAAAACCATTTTTTAAAAACTTCGGCCGAAAATTCCATATGTTCTTCTTTGCCCTCTCTGCTTCTCCTTCCCGTTTTCTTTGTCAACCCCTAGCGTTCTTGTCAATTCGGATTAGCATTGGAAAAGGTTTTGTGCGTAAAAATATAGTAGAAAGTCTGATTAGGATTTTCATAAGTAAAAAATTACAAATTTTAAAAAAGCCTCACAACTAAAAATGAATAATATTGATAA
>NC_051415.1:1100217-1101462 GCF_015228065.2 Penaeus monodon
GGGAAACCGGGATTGTGATAGTTTAAAAAGCACCCTGGTTTAATCACAATCCCTCCTTTTGTAATATATTTTGTGTTTTTACCACGGGAAAATCCCCACATGGGCTGCCAAAAACTTTAAAACAAATAGTGCATAAATAATTCCCTATTTTACAACTAACTACCACAACTAATCATGAATCTTTCGAACTACACAGAATTGGTTCTCCCACAGTAAAGCTTAAGAGAAAACATATCTCTTAGATTTCTTTGTTGCTGGCGGACTTACAAAAAACCCGCCTCTAACAGTTTTTTTCCCCATGCTTGAATCTGAAAAATAAAATTCCTTTGTAAATTTCAAAAGGGCACCCTTTTACGAATTTAAAAAATGCCCATTTTGGGAAAGCGGACATCACCCCCTTTTTCAGAAAACACAATACAAACCCATTATTAGAATAAGAAACGCCCACAGTCCTTGCAGTTTTCAGTGTGTATACCAAAAACTTTATTAATGCTTTGGGCGGAGACAGACTAGGTTATACTATGAGAAATTTAAAACATAAAAATCGTAGAGAGCATTTATGTAAAATTTTGTTTCCTAATTTCTTAAACTTTTGTCCCGCTAAGTCAAGAAACGTACATCCCCCATAGCAACAGCGCCATTATTGTACGTTATTGCTGATTTCCCTAAAAAACTGTTCAACTGTAACTTCCATGGGGGTCTATATCTTTCTTCTTTTAAAAGCAATCACAAAATTATAATGGACTCCAAAAACAAACGATTAACCAAATTTTTTACAACTTCGAAACAAAGAATCATTTTTATGCATATAATTACAATTCTATACAACAATGGTTCCTTAACTTCAAAAAAAAAAGCCAAAAAAAAGCTTGAATAGCTTGCCATGGCCTTTTTTGGGTAGAATGCTTGCGCTCCGGCAATGACCAAGATTCATCACCAAAAAATCACCCGGGGGGGGGGTCTATTCTTTTCTTTTCACTGAATCTCTGGGGGGTTTTGTTTTGTTAAATGGATCACTGAAATCACACTTTTTTGCGTTTAAAAAGATTGTCATTACTTGGGCTTGTAGATATATCAAAAGTGAAAACTCATTTTCTGCTAAATTTTTATCATCTTCCTGTACAAATACCACAAAAATAAAATTGGCCATACTGAATGCTGCTTATAAATTTCATTACTTATGGAATTCATTTGCTTTAAGTATGAAATGATAAAAAAAGGCAATCTTATAAAAGAAGTATTCCC
>NC_051415.1:1101863-1101977 GCF_015228065.2 Penaeus monodon
AGAAACTTCTTTCTATAATGAGCCTTTGTTTATCATACATTTAAAGAAATATAATTCCAAAAGAATAAATTTTTATAAGCCCATTGGGTCATCCCCAAGTTTATTTTTGGGGGT
>NC_051415.1:1102140-1102961 GCF_015228065.2 Penaeus monodon
GCCCCCCCCCCCTGGTGATTTTTCTGGGTGATGAATCTTGGTCTTGCCGGAGCGCAATCATCTCTAGAAAAGGGCCCACTGGCAAAGCTTGATCAAGCCCTTTTATTGCTTTTTTTTCTTGAAATATTAAGAGAACCATTGCTTTAATAGAATTGTTAATTATATTGCTAATAATCTTCTTTGTTTCGAATTGTTGAGAAAGTTGTTATTTTTGATTTTGGAGTCCATTATAATTCTTGTGATCTGCTGTTAAAAGAAGACAGATATAGACCACCATGTAAAGTTACAGTTGACACATGTATTTAGAGACATCAGCAATAACGTACAATAAGGGCGCTGTTGCTATGGGGATGCTACGTTTTCTGACTTAGCAGACGAAGTTTAGAAATGTAGGGAAATCAAATTCTTACATAAATGCTCTCTACGATATTTATGTTCATGTAATTCTTCATAGTATAACCTTATGTCTGTCTCCGTCTCTCAAAGCATTACTCAAGTGTTTTTGGTCATACACACTGAAAACTGCAAGGACTGTCGGTCGTTTCTTATGTCTAATAATAGGTTTGTATTGTGTTTTCTGAGAAGAGGTCGATGTTCCGCATTCCAAAACTCGGCATTTTTTAAATTCGCCCAACCAGGTGACCTTTTAAAATTTACAAAGGAATTTTTTTTTTCGATCTCAAGCATGGTGGAAACTGTTAGCAGCTGGATTTGTTTTTTTAAGTCCTGCCAGCAACAAAGTAACATCTAAGAGTATGTTTCCCCTTGAAGCGTTACATGGGGGCGAGTACAATTCTGTGTAGTTCGAACAGATTTCATCG
>NC_051415.1:1103273-1104150 GCF_015228065.2 Penaeus monodon
TTGTTATCAATATATATTCATTTTTAGGGTTTTGTCGGCTAATTTGAATATTGTAATTTCTTTACTTTATGAAAATCCTAATCAATCTTTCTACTATATTGTTACATGCACAACCGTTTTACATAGCATAATCCGAATTTGACAAGAACGCTATGGGTGACAAAGAAAACGGAAGGAGAAGCAGAGAGAGGCAAAAGACTGAACATATGGAAGCTTCGCCGAAGCTTTTGAACTGGTATTTTGGCGCAGTTGGTTGGAATGCAGACAAAAGAGCTTGGTGGAAAAACCTCAGGCTCAAGGAAGAATTTGTGTAGCCTAGACGGAATCAAGAAGAAGAGAGTTAGAGGAAAGCAAAGGAGAAGTGGTAACCGAGAAGTGGATAACCCAAAGAAAGCCCCTGCTTAGGTCCTGCTGACTCTCCCGGCACGCAGTGACCTGGTAAGAGCATAGTAGAGGAAAAAAGCCGACAGAAAGCTTGTGATTATTACTGTGTTGTGTCGGGGCGCTGAACTGAGAATGTGTTGTCATAAGTGTGTAGTGTGACGACAGTAAGGCATACGGAAAGATCAAATGCTAGTGACCAGTGCGAACAGTAGTGTCTCACGGAATAAGTTTGTGTGTGATGATTACGCCCCGAATGCATATATAGCTGTGCACCTTATTATGAAGAGGAATTCCCATAATAGTTCAGTTTTTTTTTTGTATTCATGTGTTTTTTTACCTGAAATGAAAATGCCAGTATTTATTTTATAGAGGTCCTTCTAATTAAAGTTTTTAAAAGGGAACAGGGTACTTATCCTTTTTATCCACATTTTTCCGCCCAACGTTTGAATATTAATCAGTCCAAAAATCAAAACGGTTTTCCAAGTGCATTGAT
>NC_051415.1:1104469-1104559 GCF_015228065.2 Penaeus monodon
GTAAAACAGTTTCAAATCAAATACAAGAAGTTAGACAACACCACTTAAAAATTTATGGACAGTAGAAATTATTACATTTTTGGAGGAACT
>NC_051415.1:1104695-1105374 GCF_015228065.2 Penaeus monodon
TTTGACGATGATTGCATGTGTTTGAGCTTTTCATGAAGTTTTTAAAATAACATTTAAATGATCAAAAGGGGGATAGCTTTGTGTAAAACTTGTGGCTTCATGGATATTCTAAACCACTGCTGCAAAGTGCTTCTTTTTATGGATGAACAAGTGTTGTCAAAATTCAAATAAATTAGGAATTACTAAAGAATGGTGAAAGAAGCCTTCTTAAGTGACTAACCGGTGTGCATTGAGATGATATCTGTTCATAGTCCATATTTTCACCCAGCAAGACAGATAATATTTCACGCAAACACACAAAAACAACAATTTTTAGTTTTCTTTTTTTGTTTTTCTTTTTAATTAGTAATCTTTTTTTTACTACTATCGCGTAGCTACTAATTTCATTATAGAGTTAGTGACAACTTCTGCAAGTGGACACTAATTTCTCATAATTTCCCCTTAGCTAAAGTAAGTGGCATTTTCAGAGATAAGCGTGAATTTGGCTGCACACCATCAGATACATCAGTTGTTCCATGTAATGTAATAGTTGAAAGAAATCATACTTATGACCCCCTTTGATAACACAATGCTATATAAAGATATGTTAGGGGTTCACCAGATAAAGGCATTTTTTAAAGTATCAGCTTTTTAGACCTGTATGTCTACGTTTGTGGATGCGAGAGCTAAAACATACTGC
>NC_051415.1:1105506-1105709 GCF_015228065.2 Penaeus monodon
GGGTTTATCCTGATGCAAAACATTTTCGGGGCGTGTCATGTATAATCTTTTTAAAACATTCCAAGCTAACTGCATTGTAATCTTGAGAGCCTTTTGCTTGGGGGCAACATTATTAAAAAATAGCACAAATACTGCCGTGGAATATCCAGGTATTGGTTATTTATTAGAATTTAACCTTTCCCAATGTTGTCGTTGTTGTCGTA
>NC_051415.1:1106046-1106167 GCF_015228065.2 Penaeus monodon
TAATATTGAAATTATTGTAATACGGTTTTAAGACCCCAGAAAATAGAGAATTACCTTGTATATTCACCCAAAAAAAGTTTAACAAGTTTTGGGGGGTACATTGGTACGATGATTGAATAAA
>NC_051415.1:1106229-1107031 GCF_015228065.2 Penaeus monodon
TAAATTGGTGTCCATCTGGCAGTTTATGTGTGATATCAGAGGCCCCTTCAATACCGGAACTTATAGAAAGAAACTCTGAACAGTCATTTGCAAAAATATATCCCACATGCCCGCCATTTTAAAACAAGTATGGCTAAAAATTTTTGCTACTCTGAAATTATAAAAAGTATTAAAACCAAACATATCATGAAACTATAAAAAGCAAATTTCCAAAATTTCTACATTTGTTGGTTTATTTTTGTGTTATCCTAATGTGTTTTTTTCAATATATCTTTCCTTTGCCCCTTAGTAGAAATTGCCTTCAAAAATTTTTTTTTGCTTTTAATAATCAATTTAAAGGTTTTTTTATTTTTTTTTCAAAATAATTAAACATTGAAGTTCACTTTAACCATTTGGTCAAGTTAAGCCAAACAACACAAAGGGTTTTTAGCAAAAAATGCTTCAGTTGTCATGGCAACATCTGACGCCCAAAAAGTTACTATTTTTGTCATCTTATGGCACCGGGGGGGCTGAACTTGGTATGGTATTTCTTATGGGAAAAGGAAAAATTTTGTCAATTTTTTTGTGTAAGATATATATATATTATTTTAATATTATATATATAATATTATATTTTTTTAAATTTTTATTTTTATATATATATTTTTTTACAGTATATTCTACTAGTATTAATATTTAAATATAAAATTCTACTATCTTATTTATCTTTAAATTTTGTCCTCTCTCTTTATATATAAAATTTTATTATTATATATATATATTATACACATATAATAGATAGATAATAGAAAATGTAGAGAAC
>NC_051415.1:1107336-1107578 GCF_015228065.2 Penaeus monodon
TGTAATATAGGAGTGGTTCTGAGGTGACTGTGGATGCATTCTCTTTGCTCTCGTTCAGCTATCTCCCAATTGCATCTATATCTGAGTGTGAGTCTGTGTTTTTGCGCTTTTTCTATGGTAAGCTTGGAATGGGGGGGATTTCGGTAAGGTGAACCCTTTGTACCATTTTGCTAAAGGGAGAGTTCCTATTTCCCAGATCTTGTTGGTTTCTGGCTTTGGCAAAGATGTTTTGTTTGATGATG
>NC_051415.1:1118099-1118743 GCF_015228065.2 Penaeus monodon
CATCTCAAAAAACATCTTTGCCAAACCAAACCAAAAAATGATCATTTAAAAACTCCCTTCAGAAAAATGGTACAAAGGCTGTCCCTTTACCGATCTCCCCCCTCTCACTCACCGAAAAACAGCATTAAACATAGACCACACCGATTAGAGAAAATTGGGAGATGCTAAACGAGAAAAAGAAAAGGCCCCCAATCCCTAGAACCACCCTATATTACTTAAATATTATTGATAGTTTTAATTTTTAAATATTCTCATCAAAAAAAACATCTTGCCAAAGCCAAAAACCCAAACCAGATCGGGTTTTAGTAAAACTCTCCTTCCAAAGGGTACGGCTGTCACCTTACCAAATCTCCCCCATCTCAACTCTCCCTTAAAAAAGCGCATTAAACCAGACTCCACTCAATATGATGAAATTGGGAATCGAACGAGAGCAAGAAATCACCCACATCCCCTAAACCACTCCTATTTTTAATTCTTTCTACCCAACCCTGCAAAATTCTCCGAAAATTCTGTTTTTTGGAAACTTTGACCTTCACCACCCTTTCCCCCCTTTTGTCTTTTTTCAAAAAAACATTCAAAATATTTGCAAACCCCCCCCCCCCCAAAAAATATACTCCCAAACAATCAGCTGTCCCAGAAAACTT
>NC_051415.1:1118773-1119709 GCF_015228065.2 Penaeus monodon
TCACTTAATTATGTCCAACACCGGGGCTTCTGCACAGGTTTTGCAATTTTGCTTTTTTCCCTATTATTAACCCCCGAAAAAAAATTTCGAATTGGGTGATCCTTTTTCATCATGTCATTTTGCGAAAAAAACATTAAGGTGAAACCTTTAAAAATATTTCATGATTACCTTACTGATCTTGTTCAGAGGTTTTCAAAGGGTTTTCACAAGGTTCTCCCTTTAAACGAACTCTGCGTTTCCCCACATTTTTAACCCTTTTACAATTGTAATTTCCCTTAGTTGGGGAGGGCATCATCCCTCCCACTTGTACTCCCAAACATTCCCTTATTATAACAAATGTAAAGCTTGTCGAAAAACGTGCTTGCCCCCTTTCCCCTGGTCTATTCGTCACCTGCTAAAATTTAAAAGATAACAAGACTCTTCCAGTTAACCGGTGCAGGTTTTAAGATCCTTCACAATTTTCATGTACAAGCAGTTCCACTCTATTATTGAATTTTTAGAATTCACTCTCTCTTTTGGAACTTTCAGAGTTAGCCCGACTCGAGATGATCCAGAATGAGGCCATGAGAGTTATTTTCGGAGCCTCCCCAAAATTAGTGTTCGCTACAGCATAGAGTAAAACAAATTACTGCACCATCATTAAAATAGTCTCACTTCTGTAGGAGTTTGGGCTTTCAAAGGTAATTACTTCCTCATCTATCGATCCCTACCAATTTCCCAATAAAGGATAGAAGCCATTAGGCTGGGGAATTGGCTATGGCTTGTTCCTAATGGAAAGGATATGTTAGTCCCTGTATTTTCAGCCTGTCCCATGGGTCAATCCACTACTCAAACTATTTTCTTACTACCAGACAAAAAATTGCTGCCACCATCAACAAGAGCTCAGATCAAAACAATCTCTTAATGTTTCTGATGGCTCTGTCGATTCTGACAGGG
>NC_051415.1:1125224-1125956 GCF_015228065.2 Penaeus monodon
GTTGGGGTTAAAAAGATGAGGTTTTTTGTCTGATATTTTTTTTGGGCTTGGATTGCTACGTGAGTCGGTGTAAACATTATTTCTTTTGGAGGGATGAAGGCCGTGTGTACCCTTTTTCTATGGGATGCTAAACTGTAGGGGGGAAAATCTTTTTTGGGTAACGCCAAATAGATGTGTGGGGGGAAAATGGAGGCGCCACATGGTGACCGTTTTTTTTGTCACGGATTTGTCTGTAAAAAAAGCGTTTGGTCCTCATTTTCTATGTCGGAGAATTTTTTTGAGTGCTTACCCAGAGAAAATTTTTTTTTTGAGATTTTTTAGGATTTTTTTTTTGTTTAGATAGGAGCCAGGAATTAGGGGTATCTAAAAAAAGGGGGGTTTGGGTCTTTTCTTGAGAAGTTGGTGTCTGATGATTGTTTTAGCAAGACAAAAAAAGTCCATCCCCCCCGGAGGGGTTTGGGGTCGAATCTGCAGTTGTGGGTTTTGGGTAAAGAGGGCTTTTTGGGTTTTTGCAAAGTTTGTTTTTCACTTAAGGGACCGGTTTGATTTAGCTCTAAGTTGTTGAGTCTTGTTGGCTTGGCACACCAGGGGAAGGCTCTTCGAAAAGCTACCCTAGCTTCGTGGTATTCGAAGCCCATGGGTTTGGGGCATACCTCAATACCCGGCCTAACCCGTGGCGCCGGGGATGTGTCCCTGGCGAAGTCGGCTTAGTTAAAATTATAATGAGAAAAT
>NC_051415.1:1126190-1126593 GCF_015228065.2 Penaeus monodon
GCATTCTGTTTTATTAAATTGTTTTATTGTCCCTTTTTTCGTTATTATCAAAATAATTTTTCATTGTTGTTGCCCTTTTTCTCATAATTAAATTTGTCCCCCATGCCTGACTCATCTTATTATAATTTTATATTTCTGTCTAAATTTTAACTCCAAAATTTTTCAATTAGCTAGAAGTATGAAAAAATTAAATCCCCTTTTAAAAAAAACACATTGTTTATTATCGAAAATTCATGACAAATAAAGGGAAACACAAAATTTATATACCAAAAGCCAGCTGATTTTTCTATAATGCAAAACAAAAACTTATCATCTTTAACCCTTTCCCTGTCACCCCTCCAAGGCGAAAATTTTTTTAGCGTAAAGTCTTTAAATTGTTTTATTTTTTTTAAATGTAAATTTC
>NC_051415.1:1127194-1127334 GCF_015228065.2 Penaeus monodon
TTTTATATAAAATAAAATTAATATAATATATATTATATTATTTAAAAATATATATATATATATATATATAATAATATATTTTTTTTATATATATTATATATTCTATTTATATTAATATGTTTATATATTTTTAGGAAAAA
>NC_051415.1:1127405-1128634 GCF_015228065.2 Penaeus monodon
ATATTAAAATAATTAAAAATATAAATTATATATATATTTTTTAAAAAAATTTTTATTTTATAAATTCTTTTTAATTATTAAAATTTATTTATATTTTTATTATATATAAATTTTAAAAAATATAAAAATTTTATAAAAATTCTTTTAATATTAAAATTTTTAAATATATTTAAAATTTTTTATATATATATTTATTATTAAATAATAAAATTTTAAAAAAAAAAATATATATATATTTAAAACAAAAATTTTAAAATATTATATATATTATAAAATATTATATATTATATATTTTATTATATTTTTATATAATATTATTATATATATATATAATAATATATAATAAATTTATATATTTTAATTTATTTATAATTTTTTTTTTTAAAAAAAAAATATATAAAAATAAAATTTTAAAAATTTTTAATTATTTTTTTAAAAAATTTTTAATAAAATTTTTATAATAATTTTAATATTTAAAAAATATATATAATTATAATATAAAAATTTTATTTATATAATTTATATAATAAAAATTAATTTTAATAAAATATTTTATATTTTATTTTTTTTATATATTATTTTATATATAATATATTTTAAAATTATTATACCAATTAAATTAAAAATTATTTAATATATATTATTAATTATATAATTTTAAAATATTTATATTAATTTATATATATGTTTAAAAAAATAAAATAATTATAATTAAATTTAAAATATATTATATATATTATATTAAAATTTTATATATATATTATAAATATATAAATTTTTAAAATTTTTTAAAATTATTATAAAATATATTTATATTAATAATTTATATATATATTATATAATTATATAAAAAAATTAAAAAAATTATAAAAATTTTTTTTATAATTTATATATATAATTTTATTTTTTAATTTTTTATTAATTATATATTAATATTAAAATTTTTTTTAAATTTAATATTATATTTTATATTATATATAATAAATTTTAATTTAAAATTTTATTATGATATAAAATAAAAATATTATTAAAATAATTATATAATTTTTATAATAATATATTATATATATATTTTAATTTAAAAAATTTTTAATTATATATATATAATTTTTATTAAAATTTAAAATTAAAAATATTTATAAATATAAAAATTTATTTTTTTATATAAATTTTTATTTTTAAAAAATTAATAATAATTAAATTAATTTTTTATATTATAATTAAAATTT
>NC_051415.1:1128712-1129073 GCF_015228065.2 Penaeus monodon
TAAAAATAATTTTATCATTATATAATATATTAAAATTTTTAATATAATATTTATATTTTTTTTTTAATTAATTTATTTAAAAAAAATTTTTTTTATATAAATTTTTATATTAAAATATTTAATTTTTTAAAATTATTTAAAAAAATTTTTATATTATAATAATAAATTTTTTTACAATATAGTAATTTTATTATATTATTTATAAAAATTTATATAATTTTTTATATATATATTTAAATATTAAATAATTTATATTAAATTTTATAAATAATTTTAAATTTTTTATATTATATATTTTTAAAATTTTAATAATATTTAAAAAATATTAAAATTTTTCTTTAAAGTAAAATAAATTTTATTT
>NC_051415.1:1129261-1129431 GCF_015228065.2 Penaeus monodon
ATAATATATTTTTTTTTTATATTTTTAAAAAAAAAAAAACACCAAAACCCAAAACACACACACACACACCAAAAACAAAAAATTTTAAAAATTTTTATAATAATAATTTTTTAAAATTTTTAAAAAAAAACAATAAAAAAAAAAAACAAAACCCCAAAAATATAAATAAA
>NC_051415.1:1130097-1130683 GCF_015228065.2 Penaeus monodon
ATAAAAAAAAAATTATATAAAATTTAAAAAAATATATATTATAATTTTTAAAAAATTTTTTATATTATATATATTAATTATTATTATTTTTAAATTATATTTTTTAAAAAAAAATAAATTTTATATAAATTATATAATATATAATATTATATATATAATTTTTATTTATTATATTTTAAAAATTTTACATTTTTAAAATTTATTTATAAATTTAAATAATAAAATATATATATTTATATTATTAAATTTTAAAGTTAATTTTTTATATAAAAAAATTAATATTTAAAAAAATTTTTAATAATAATTATATTATTATTATATTTATATAATTTTTATATATATATTATATATAATTTTTATAATTTTTTTTTTATTTATTATAAATATATAATTATTTAAAATTTAATTTATAATTATATTAAAAATATTATATATATAATAATTTAATTTTTTTTTTAAAAAAAATTTTTTTTTAAAAATTTTAATTATATATATAAATATATTTATATAATAAATAATATATAATAAATAAATTTTTATATTTAAAATTTTTTTTTTTTTTATATTATAAAAATTTTTTAATTTT
>NC_051415.1:1130705-1130784 GCF_015228065.2 Penaeus monodon
TTATATATTTATATATAAAATATAATATATTTATATTTTATATTATTATATATATTATAATTTTTAAAATTTTTAATAT
>NC_051415.1:1130932-1131062 GCF_015228065.2 Penaeus monodon
GGGGGGGTTTTTTTTTTTGGGGTTTTTTTGTGTGTGTGTGTTTTGTGTGTTTGGGGGTGTGTGTTGTTTTTTTGTTTTTTTTTTTTTTTTGTTTTTTGTGGGTGGTGGGTGTGTGTTTTTTTTGGGGGGG
>NC_051415.1:1131093-1131329 GCF_015228065.2 Penaeus monodon
GGGTTTTTTTTGGGGGTTTTTTTTTGTTTTTTTTATTATATATATTTTTATATAATATATTAATATATATATAAAATATAATTTGTGTTTTTTTTTTTGTTTTTTTTTTTTTTTTTTTTTTTTTTTTTGGGTTTTTTTTTGTTTTGGGGGTTTTTTTATATTAAAATATATTATTTTTTTTTTTTGGGGGGTTTTTTTTTGTTTTTTTGTGTTTTGGGTTTTTTTTTTTTTTTTTT
>NC_051415.1:1131407-1131536 GCF_015228065.2 Penaeus monodon
ATTATATATTTTATATTTTTATTTTTTTAAAATATTTTGGCTTGGTTGGGGGGTTGGGGGTTTTTTTTTTTTGTGGGTTTTTGGGGTTATTTGGGGGGGGGAAATTTTTTTTTTTAAAAAAATTTTTTT
>NC_051415.1:1131566-1133389 GCF_015228065.2 Penaeus monodon
TTTTTTATATATTTAATTTTAAATTTTTTTTTAAAAATTTTAAAAATTTTGATATATAAAATACTTTTTAATTTTTATTTTTCTTTTGGGATTTTTATTAATTAAATTTAAAATATAATTTTTTACATTTTTGGTTTTTAATATAATAATTTTTTATTTATTTAATAAATTTTTTAAAAATTTTATAATATTTTATATAATTATAATTAAATTAAAACTTATTATTTTTTATATATTTAAAAATTATATTTTTTTAAAAAAAAAATTTTTTTTAATATATATAAAATATATATATATTTATAAAAAAATTTATATATATTTTATATATATTTAATTTATATATATATAATATTACAATATATATTTATATTAAAATTTTTAAAAAAAAATAAAATTATATAAATATATTAAAAATATATAATATTTTAAAAAATTTTTTTTATAATTTTTATAAATAAATTTTATATTTAAATAAAAAAATATATTTTATATATAAAAATTAAATTTTTAAAAATATTATACAAAATAATTTATAAAATTTTAAATTTTTTATTTATAATATATATATAATAATAATTTTATATTAAATTATATAAAATATTTAAAATAATTATATTATATTATAATTTTTATATATATATTATATTATTATTTTATTATATGTAAATAAAAATAAATATATAATTTAAATTTTAAAATTTATATATATTAATTTTATAAAAATTATATATATTAATATATTTAAAAAAAAAATTTTAAAATATAATTTTTTAAAATTTTTATTATATTAAAATTTTTTATATTTATATATTAGATATTTATATTTATTATTAATAAATTTTAAAATATATATTATATATTTATTATATATTTTTTATCTATAATAATATAAAAAATTATTAAAATTTTTTTATATATATATTAATATAAAAATTAAAAATATATATATAATTATATAAAATATATAAAAATTTTAAAAAAAATTATATAATTAATATTTTATAATAAAATATATATAAATATATATATATTATTTTAAATTTTTAATTATAAAATTTTATATTTTTAAAAAAAAAATTTTTTTTTTTTATTATATAATTATATAATTTCATTATATAATATATAATTTTTTAAATTTTATATATATATAATATATATATATTTAAAAGTAATATAATTTTTATTATAAATATATTTATATATATATATATATATATAAAATTTAAAATTAATATAATATATATATAAATATATATATTTTTTTAAAAATATAAAAATAATATATTTTAATTAAATATATAAAAAAAATTTTTTTTTTTAAAAAAAACAAAAATTTTTAAAAACATAATTAAAAAATTTTAATTTTTTTAAAAATTTTTGTAATATTAAAAAATAAATTTTATTTAAATTTATTTTAATTTTTTTATATATATATATATATATTAATATAATATTTTATATATAATTTATTATAAATTTTTTATATATATTTTATAATTTTATTAAAATTTAAATTTATATTATATATATAAATTTTTATTTAAAAAATATATATATTTTTAATAGTAATTTTTTTTATAATTTAAAATTTTAAAAAAAATAAAATATAATTTTAAAATTATAATTATATATAATTTAATTTTAAAAAAAATTTATTTTTTATATAATTATATAAAATTAATATAATAATAATTTAAAAATTTTTTTAAAATTTTTTTTTAAATTTATTAAAATTTTTTTAAAAAATAATTTTTTTTAAAATTAAAATATATTTTTACTTAATTTTTTTAAATTAAATTTTTATTATAAAAATTTTTATTTAA
>NC_051415.1:1133424-1133667 GCF_015228065.2 Penaeus monodon
ATAATTTAAATTTTATAATAAATTTTATTATATATATTAATTTTTTTTATATAATATTTTTAAATAAATTTTTATAATTTATTAAAAAAATTTTTTTTATCTATAATTTTTTATTATATATATATATATTTTATATATTTTTCTATATATTTTAATATTTATTAAAATAAAATATATATATATATATTAAAATATTATAAAAATTTTATTTAAATATATATATTATATATTTTATCCTACTGT
>NC_051415.1:1133882-1134047 GCF_015228065.2 Penaeus monodon
GAGAAATAGAAAAAAATTTTTTTTTTTTTATTAAAAAAAAAGGGAAAGATATTGGCAAAACACTAGAAAAATTTAAATACGGTTTTTCTCCTATTTTAGAATATTTTTTTTTACTCTTTGATTGTCTCTCCAGAAAAATATCAAGAAATTCCTTTTTCCCGAATT
>NC_051415.1:1134280-1134726 GCF_015228065.2 Penaeus monodon
CCAAAATTTAAAGTTTAAATTTTACTACTTAAAAAAAAAAAACCTATTAAAAACCTTTTGACAGCTGAAAAAAGTTCGCCTCTGGAGGGGGGGACAGGGAAAGGGGTTTAAATGATAAGTTATTGTTTGCATTATAGAAATCACTGTTGCATTGTTTTTATATATTTTGTGATTGCCTTTCCTTTTTTCTTAGAACTTTTTCCCATTAAAACAGGGGTAATTTTTTTAAATTTGTTTAACTTTTTTCTACTTATCTCAGCTAATTGTAAATTTTTTGAGTTAAAATTTAGACAGAAAATAATTAATTGGGCTAAAGATGATGGGCCCGGGACTGAGGACATAATAATATTTCTTTTGAGAAAAGTGGCCACACAATGATAATTTTCTTGATAAAAACATATAAGACAATAATAAAATTATAAAAATAACGTAAAGATCACCCAAAA
>NC_051415.1:1134894-1135094 GCF_015228065.2 Penaeus monodon
AGTTAATTACCTTTATTTCTATAGTCCCTTTCCCTTTTTTAAATAATCGTTCTTAATTTTCATTTTAAAAGCTAATCTTATTTCATCATTATTTTTCATCATTATAATTTTATAACTAAGACCGACTTCGCCAGGATTGACATCATCCTCCGGCGCCACGTGTTTAGGCCGGTATTGAGGTATTGACCAAAACCATGTGT
>NC_051415.1:1135149-1135747 GCF_015228065.2 Penaeus monodon
TGTCCCCAAGCTCAACAAGACTCACATCTTAGAGCTGATCAACCTGTGCTCCCTTAAGCTGAGAACAAACTTCTTGCATAACCAAAGCCCTCTCTTTACCCAACCACTAACTTGCAGATCTCGACACCAACCTCCAGTGGGGATGGCACTTTCATATTGTCTCTGCTATCAACAATCAGTCAGACACCAACTTGCTCACAGAAAAGAATCCAACCCCATCCTTAGATAGCCCTAATCCTCCTTGGCTTCCTCATCTATAACAAAAAAAACTCCTCAAACTACTCAAAAAGAATTCATCTGTGGTCAATGCACCTCAACAAATTGCCTCCGACATAGAAATGAGGACGAATCGCTATTTTTACAGACGAATCCGTTTGACACAACAACGGTCATCATGTGGCCCTTCCTTGTTCCACCCACACATCTGCTTGCGATTATCCAACAGATGTTCCACCCTACAATTGAGCTATTCGCCATAAAAAGCGGTATCACACGGCCTTTCTATCCCTCACAAAAATAAATGTTTACACCGACTCACTGTCAGCAATCCAAGCCCAAAAAACTATCAGACGAAAACTCATCTTATTAACCCCCTAAC
>NC_051415.1:1141611-1141851 GCF_015228065.2 Penaeus monodon
TGTCGATCGACAGACCCATCGTAAACTTTAAAGAGTTTTTCGACTGAGCTCTTGTTGTGTGCCCCAATTTTTTTGTCGGGGTAGTTAGCTCAAATTTTTGAGTAGGGGTTGACCCGGGACAGGGCAAAATACAGTGGACCCCCCTATCCTTTCCTTAGGAAACCATAAAATTCCCCACCTTTTGGGCTTCTTCCTTTATTGGGGAAATCTTATTCTTTGGAAATTATTTGAAAGCTCCCT
>NC_051415.1:1141903-1142479 GCF_015228065.2 Penaeus monodon
CTCTCCCTCTTTCTGGTCATCTGGGTCGGGCTAATAAATTTCCCCAAAAGGGAAGAGTAAAATTCTAAAATTAAATAATAAGTAACTGCTTTTACATAAAAATTGTAAAGGTTTTAAAAACCTGCCCTGGTGAAATCGGGAAGACGTCTGTTATCTTTATATCTTAGGGGACGAATATGCCCAAAGGGGAAAATGGGGGCCAAGCACTTTTTTTCAACCAACTCATTATCTTTTTTGTTAAAGTGGACATGTTGGGCATGTCTAAGTGGAGGGGGACTGATCCCTCTCCACTTAGGTAATTTTACTTTGCTCAAAGTTGGTTAAATATGTGGGGTAACTTTCAGAGTTCCTTATAAATGGGGAATCCTTGTTAAAACTTTGAAAACCCACTGACACTAACGTCAAGGGAAAATGAAAAAGTTTCCCAAAAATTTCACCTTAATGTTTTTTTCTGCGAGAATGACAGTGATTGATAAAGGATCAGCCAATTCGAAAGTTTTTTCAAGGTCTAATAATTAAAAAGCCAATGCACAAACCCGTGCCCAAAAAAACCTGGGTTTTGACTATATTTTGCTG
>NC_051415.1:1142508-1143092 GCF_015228065.2 Penaeus monodon
CCAAGTCTATTCGTGGGCGCTTGATTTTTTGGAGTATTTCTGGGGGGGGGGGTTGTCAATATTCGAAAGTTTTTTTTTTGAAAAGTGACAAAAGATTGGGGAATGTAGTTCTGTAAGTCAGATGTTTCCAAAAGGCAAATTTTGCAGGCTGATTTTTGCAGGTTTTGGGATGACAGAAAGTAAAATGGGTGGGTTTTGGTGCTGTGGGCTTCTCTTTGCTCCCCTTCAGCTACTCCCAATTGATCTATATCTGAGTGTGGTCTGTGTTTAATTTCTGCTTTTTTTTATAGTGAGCTTGAATGGGGGGGGATTCGTGTAAGGTGACGCCCTTTTCCATTTTGCTAAGGGGAATTCCTACTATCCGAAGTGTTGGTTTCTGGCTTTTGGGAAAGATTTTTGTTGATGAGATATTTAAACTTTAAAATCTATCAAAAATTTTTTTAAAGTAATTGGAGTTTTTCTTATGTGGGAACCTTTTTTGGATTCCCCTTTCTTTTTTTGCTTTTTTTTTTGTTTTTTTTGGGGGGTAATTTTTTCCAATTTTTCAAATTTTTTTAAAAAAATTTTTTTTTTTTTTTTTTGAG
>NC_051415.1:1143862-1144482 GCF_015228065.2 Penaeus monodon
CCCCAAGCTCAACAAGACTCAACAATCTTAGAGCTGAATCAAACCTGTGCTCCCTTAAGCTGAGAACAAACTTCTTGCATAAACCAAAGCCCTCTCTTTACCCAAACCACTAACTTGCAGATCTCGACACCAACCTCCAGTGGGGATGGCACTTTCATATTGTCTCTGCTATCAAACAATCAGTCAGACACCAACTTGCTCACAGAAAAGAATCCAAACCCCATCCTTAGATAGCCCTAATCCTCCTTGGCTTCCTCATCTATAACAAAAAAAAACATCCTCAAACTACTCAAAAAGAAATTCATCAGTGGTCAATGCACCTCAACAAAATTGCCTCCGACATAGAAACTGAGGACAGAATCGCTATTTTTACAGACGAATCCGTTGACACAAACAACGGTCATTCATGTGGCGCCTTCCATTGTTCCACCCACACATCTGCTTGCCGATTATCCAACAGATGTTCCACCCTACAGATTGAGCTATTCGCCATAGAAAAAGCGGTATCACACGGCCTTTCTATCCCTCACAAAGAAATAAATGTTTACACCGACTCACTGTCAGCAATCCAAGCCCTAAAAAACTATCAGACGAAAACCTCATCTTATTAACCCCCTAAC
>NC_051415.1:1150655-1152166 GCF_015228065.2 Penaeus monodon
AAAATTTTTTCTGCTTTGAACGGCAGAAAATTTTTAAAAAATTATAAATCACTGTCGAACGCAGAGCCACAAAAACCCTTAAAAAATTGTTCATCTGACTTTTTGTTGAGGGTGCAGAAATTTTTATTTTGGCTGGTAGTTAAGCTACAATGTTTAGGGGGATTGACCCATGGTACAGGCTGAAAAACAGGGGACTAACCCCATACCCTTTCCATTGGGACAATCCATACCCAAATTTCCCCAGCCTTAATGGATTTTTCCCTTTATTGGGAAATCTGGGGGGGTTCGATAGATGAGGAAGTAATCTACTTTGAAAGCTAAACCCTACCAAAATGGACTCTTATAATGATGTGCAGTAATTGTTTTACTTATGCTGTAGCGAAACACTAATTTGGGAGGCTCCGAAAAAAACTCTCAGGGCCCTCATTCGGATCTCCGAGTCGGGCTAACTCGAAAGTTCCAAAAGGAGAGTAATTTTTTCTAAAAATTCAATAATAGAGGGGTTGTTTGTACATAAAAATTGTGAAGGATCTTAAAACCTGCACCTGGTGTAATCTGGGAAGAAGTCTGTTATCTTATATATCTTAGCAGGGGGCAAGCACTTCTTTTAACCAGTCATTTCATTTTTTTATAAGTCAAGGGGACATGTTGGGAGTACAAAATGGGGGGGACTGATCCCTCTCGCTTAAGGGTAATATTACAATTTGCTCAAAAAGTAGGTTAAATAATGTGGGGCTAACTTGCAGAGTTCCGTTATAGAATGGGAGAATCCTTGTGTAAGTGCCTTTGAAAACCTACTGACACTATACGATCAGTAAGGTAATCATGAAATAGTTTCCAAGTAGTTTCACCTTAATGTTTTTTTCTGCGAGAATGACAGTGATTGATAAAGGATCAGCCAATTCGAAAGATTTTTCAAGGTCTAATAATATGAGAACAGACCTTTTGTCAACACAAGATCTGAGTGAGGGAGTATTATCGTAGAAACATATTTTCTTGGAAAACACAAAAAGATTAGGATGGAGATGAGGGATTTTGTATCTGAGGCGACCTAGGGATTATCCTCTCCATTGTTTTTTCCCTAGGCAGCTTAGAAGTGTTATGGGTCTAGAGGAAATTTGAATATTGGTTGTATGATAGATGTTTCCACGAAATAGGAGCTTCCCCGTGTGTTCTGGATCAAGATTCTAATGTATTTGGGGGTTTGCTATTATTTTTTTTGTGATACCATCTTTTCCCGGGGGATTCTTTGGGGAGTGGCTATTGCCCCAGAATTATGATGTGTAAAAGGGGGGGGGATCAAAATCATCTTTTTTTCAGATTTTCATGTTCCCCTTTAAAAAGATGGGAGATTTCTAGAGAGTCGATATTATCTCTTGGAAGATTGTCCGGGGAGGAATAATTAGCAAACTGGGATACGAGCTGCTCAGGTTCATCTTTTGGAATTCAAAAAAATAATTCGGGGGGGGTTTTTGAAAAAAAAAATGGGGAAAAAAATATTTTTGAAAATT
>NC_051415.1:1154350-1158253 GCF_015228065.2 Penaeus monodon
TCACTGTCAGAATCGACAGAGCCTCAGGAAACATTAAAGATTTTTTTCATCGAGTCTTGTTGATGGTGCAGAAATTTTTATTTTGGGTAGTTAAGCTACAATATTTGATAGTGGTTTTGACCCATGGTACAGGCTGAAAATACAGAGGATAACCATATCCTTTCCTTTAGGAACAAGTCCATACCAAATTTCCCCAGCCAAAATGGCTTCTATCCTTTTTTGGGAAATCTGGAGGGGTATCGTAGATGGGGAAAAGTAATTCCCTTTGAAAGAAAAACCCCTACCAGAAGTGAACTTATAATATGATGGGCAGTAATTTGTTTTTTCCTATGCTGTACGAACACTAATTTGGGGAGGTCCGAAAATAACTCTCATGGGGCCCCATTTGGATCATTTGGTCGGGCTAACTCTGAAAGTTCCAAAAAAAAGGTGAATTCTAAAAATTCAATAATAGAGTGGATTGCTTGTACATGAAAATTGTGAAGGATCTTAAAACCTGCACCTGGTGTAATCTGGAAGAAGTCTGTTATCTTATATATCTTAGCAGGTGGGCCAAGCACTTGCTTTTCAGACCAAGCTCATTATACTATTTTGTTATAAGTCAAGGACATGTTGGGCATGTACTAAATGGAGAGGGACTGATGCCCTCTCCGCTTAAGGGTAATATTACAATTTGCTCAAAAAGTAGGTTAAATAATGTGGGGCTAACTTGCAGAGTTCCGTTATAGAATGGGAGAATCCTTGTGTAAGTGCCTTTGAAAACCTACTGACACTATACGATCAGTAAGGTAACATAAAAATTTTTCCAGTAGTTCACCTTAATTTTTTTTCTGCGAAAATGACGTGTTTGATAAAGGTCAGCTTTTGAAAGATTTTTCAAGGTTTATAAAAAATGAGAAAAACCTTTGTCAACACAAGATCTGAGTGAGGGAGTATTATCGTAGAAACATATTTTCTTGGAAAACACAAAAAGATTAGGATGGAGATGAGGGATTTTGTATCTGAGGCGACCTAGGATTATCCTCTCCATTTTTTTCCCCTGGGCAGTTAAAAGTTTTTATGGGTCTAGAGGAAATTTAATGGGGGTTGTTATAGCATGTTTCCACGAAATAGGTAGCTTCCCTGTGTGTTCATGAGATGCAAGAGTTCTAATGTACTTTGGGGTCTAGCTATTATTTCGTATGTGATACCATCTTGTCCCGGTGTAGTTGCTTGGTGAGTGGCTATTGCCCGAGTTAATTATGGATGTGTAATGGGTGTATCAAAATCATCTTTTTCTTCAGTATTATCATGTATGGCCATTTACAAAAGATGGGAGATTTCTAGAGAGTCGATATTATCTCTTGGAAGATTGTCCGGGGAGGAATAATTAGCAAACTGGGATACGAGCTGCTCAGGTTCATCTAAGGAATCAGGATAAGCGGGTTGACATGGAGAATAGTATGATCCAATTGCCTGAAGTGTAGTAAGGGTGGTATTTTAGTATATTTCAGCACACCACTCAAATTAAGCTTAGACTGAGTGTCTCCTTATAAAGAAGCTAGTTACTGTCAGAAGGATTTTTGTGAGGGTTCTTCCTAGTGATGTGGTTGTGGTGGTGCAGTTCAGCGACTTGGTTATTCTAATACCTGTGGTCGGCGCGATTTCGTGTAGGTGTCGAATTTCTTTCAGCATCTATTATGGCTGAATGTAGGACTGATAATTTATCAACATTTGTGCTTAAGGTGCCATAGTCTTCAGCCCATTTGGTAATATGCTCTTAGAGTAATGGTGGGGGAGACCATTTTTAGAAGAGCAAGTTCAGATATGAGAGGATAGTGGTCACAGGAGAAGTGTGGGTGAAAAGAGGTGTTGATTTGCTCTCTTAAGTAAGAGTTTAACCATAACTAAGTCTAAAACTCCACCCTTCCTGCAAGATCAGTTGAATTACGCTGAAAACTAGTGTGATCATTAATATCTGGATGGTGGGTATTGAAATTCCCCCCATCCCCTAAATAAGTGGGCCCTTTTTCCCTTTGCAGTCTCAGCAATTTCTACTAGATCAATTTTGTGCTGATGTCTTGAGGGACAATATATGTTGTAAAAGTCAATAGACTTTTGTGATTGATGCACTGTATTTGCTAGTGTCTCAGCACCATGCCTGAGAAAAGCTTTATTAGGGGTAAGGGCCCCGCGGTTTTTTCGTACTAGATTTTGAGTCCTCTTGTCCTTTGGGGGAAAAAAAGTTATTGTTTTGTTGGGCCCAAAAATTGGGGTTTATTTGGTAAAAAGGGGTTTCTTGAAATAATCTTATGTCTTTGTCTCTGTAGAGAGCAATTTTCATAGGGGGAGATGAGATTTAACACTCCCTTTATTCCATTGTAACATTCTAATGGGGCTCAGATCCATGTTTGTTGGTTAATTTATTGTCACCTAGGGAAAACGAAAAGTGGGTTCAAAAAGGGAAGGTAGTTCAATTTAAGGGAGATGAGATTGTTATCTTTAGTATTAAAAGTCTCAATATATGCACGAATCAGAAGTTCAGGGTGCTTCATATGTGCCTGGCTAAAGGATAAATGAGTTCAATAACATTAACGTCTTCAAGAGGATGTAAGACAGGAGTAGGGATGGTCTTCAGAGTATTTAAATTGGAGTTTCCACTTCCAATTGAAATATGCATAGGAAAGGTGGTAAAGGTGGTCTATTTAAAAAGGGGGGCAAAACCCTTTCATTTGCCGTTTTTTTATGTTCCAAGGTTCCCGCGGGGGTGGTATTTTTTTTAAGGGCAGTCAAAGGGAGGGGGGTACCGATTTGTATTTTCCTTTTGGGGTTAAGGAGGGGGAAAATGGAATTGGGAACAGCGTTTCTTATTTGGGAGGAGTCCTGGAAAAATTGGGGCCCTTCCTTTTTAATTTCCCAAAGAGGTGGAAGGAGATGGGGCTGTCTCATTTGATAGGGGTCTCTAAAGCCTGGCTACTCTCTGAGGTCATTTAGGGATCCATGTGTGGTGCTTCAGATTACAATTCGAGCCCTTTTTTTGGAGAGACAAATGAGACAGTCATAAATAATTACCGGCACAGATGGCACATCAAGAATGGGGCCATGCATCATTCTCTGTGGTGACCAAATATTTGGCACTTGAAACAGCATAAGGGTTTTATATGTGCCAAATTGGCATGAATAATTTCTAGGGGAGTAGGACCTTTAATAGTGAGAACCTGCCTGGTTCAGTCGGGTATATACTGCACTTGGCTAATACTACTTTTGGTAGCCGTTCTATCACTTCAAGTGGAAATTCTAGAGGAAAGTCCATCAGTATGGTTTTTTTATGTAGCTTCCTCAGGATCCAAGTATTTTAGATCTATTTTGCTGAAGTGTAGGGAACTGGAAGATGCAAGATATTTTGCAGTTTCAGGGGATTTAGGGTTAAAGTAAAAGAACTTCCAGAGGTGACCTTGGTGGCCACAACCAAATTTTTGGAAATCCTATTCTAGCAATAGGACATATGCAATTAAATAACTTTGAGTAAACCAAGTTCTTGTAGAAATTTAGAGAAGTCAAAGGAGTCAGTTAGGTTCACCTTAGCTGCTGAGGGGACTCTGAAACAAGAAGGCCCACAACCAAGAGAGGCAACCAACACACAATTTTTTTTCTTTCTTTTCTGGAGCTCAAGGCTCCTAATAAGATATCAGTCAGCAGAAATCTAGCTGCATACAGGAGAGGGTGGATGACAATTCGTGATCCAAATCATCTGATGCCACAGTTCGTAGTCTCAAACTTTGCTGGTAGGAGTCACCATCCACTTATTCAGCATAATTTCCCTGTTGCTGCGGCTGCTAGGGGAGAAGTATTGAATAGGGCATTTTTTTTTTTTCCCAAAATTTATACTGGAATGGAATTAATTTTTTTTATTTCAGGTGGTTG
>NC_051415.1:1158564-1158709 GCF_015228065.2 Penaeus monodon
TAGGTGGCATTTACAGTTTCATTTTATAGCAGGAACGCACACCGCCTGTAGGTGGAGTATAATTCCATGGCCAAAAGAACAAACTTTTTAAGTGGGAGTCGCGCCAGGATCCTTCAGCCCGGCGCGACAACAATGACATCCTGTC
>NC_051415.1:1158751-1158853 GCF_015228065.2 Penaeus monodon
AGTCATAACACCATGAGTGAAATTCAAACTCCACTTATGGGTAGCACATATGCACAACCTGTGCCAGAAGTAACCTGGGTGTTTGACTATAATTATAGCTAA
>NC_051415.1:1158875-1159321 GCF_015228065.2 Penaeus monodon
GGGAATACGAAGTCTATTCTGTGGACAGCTTGATTGTTTGGAGTATATTATCTGGGGGGGGGGATTGTCAAATATTCTTGAATGTTTTATTTAAAAGTAACAAAAAAATTGGGGGGTGTAGGTTTGTTGCATGGTGAAGGTCAGATGTTTCCAAAAGGCAGAATTCTGCAGGTCGTGAATTTTTGCAGGGTTGGGTATGACAGAATGTAATATAGGAGTGGTTCGAGGTCGTGGAGCATTTTTGCTTCTTTTAGCTATCTCCCAATTGCATCTATATCTGAGTGTGAGTCTGTGTTTAATTGCTGCTTTTTCTATAGGTAGAGCTTGAGATGGGGGGAGATTCGTGTAAGGTGACAGCCTTGTACCATTTTGCTGAAGGAGAGTTCCTACTAATCCAGATCATGTGTTGGTTTCTGGCTTTGGCAAAGATGTTTTGTTTGATGATG
>NC_051415.1:1159707-1161330 GCF_015228065.2 Penaeus monodon
CCCAAAAAAAACCCTAAGGGGCTCTCCTAAAAGGGAAAACCCACAATTAAAAACCCCAAAAAAAAAGAACTAAAAACTAAAAGATTAGAGAAATTGGGAGATATGAACGAGAGAAAGAAAATGCACCACAGTCCCCTCAGAACCCTAATTTTACAAAGTATTTTTTGGGAAATTTTTTAAATTTTAATATTCATCATAAAAAAAAACATTTTTGCCAAAAAACCAGAAACCCAACACATGTTGGTTTTATGGGAATTCCTTCACAAAGGGGAAAGGCTGACCTACACAAATCTCCCCCCCATCCAAGCTTCCCATAAAAAAAAGCCAATTAAACCAGACCACACTCAGTATAGAGAAATTGGGGATAGTGAACGAGACCAAAAGAGAACACCACATAAACCTAGAACCATCCTATATTACTTTGTCATCCCCAACCCTAAAAAATTAGCCCCTGCAATTCTGCCTTTTGGAAACATCTGACCTTCACCATGCAACTACACTTGCCCAATCTTTTGTCTACTTTTCAAATAAAACATTCAAGAATATTTGACAATCCCCCCCCCCCCAGATAATATACTCCAAACAATAAAGGCCCCCCAAAAAGGGGACTTGGTTTCCCTTATTTATATTTATTTATTTTCAGCTATAATTATAGTCAAAAAACCCATTTACTTTGCAAGGTTGTCCCATATGTGCTTTTTCATTTTTTAGACCTTAAAAAAAACTTTCAAATTTGCTGATCCTTTATCAATCACTGTCATTCTCGCAGAAAAAAATTTAAAAGGGAAAATATTGGAAACATTATGTTACCTTACTGAGTATATGCGTGGTTTTCAAAGGCATTTACACAAGGATTCTCCCATTCTATAACGGAACTCTGCAAGTTAGCCCCACATTATTTAACCAACTTTTTGAGCAAATTGAAATTACCCTTATGAGGGCACATCCCTCCACTTAGTACATGCCCAACATGTCCTTGACTTATAACAAAATAGTATAATGAGCTTGGTCTGAAAAGCAAGTGCTTGGCCCACACTTTGCCTCTGGGTCATATTCGTCACCTGCTAAGATATATAAGATAACAGACGTCTTCCAGATTACACCAGGTGCAGGTTTTAAGATCCTTCACAATTTTCATGTACAAGCAATTCACTCTATTATTGAATTTTTAGAATTCACTCTCTCTTTTGGAACTTTCAGAGTTAGCCCGACTCGAGATGATCCAGAATGAGGCCATGAGAGTTATTTTCGGAGCCTCCCCAAATTAGTGTTCGCTACAGCATAGAGTAAAACAAATTACTGCACCATCATATATAAGAGTCTCACTTCTGGTAGGAGTTTAGCTTTCAAAGGTAGATTACTTCCTCATCTATCGATACCCCTACCAGATTTCCCAATAGAAGGATAGAAGCCATTAAGGCTGGGGGAAATTGGCTATGGACTTGTTCCTAATGGAAAGGATATGGTTAGTCCACTGTATTTTCAGCCTGTACCATGGGTCAATCCACTACTCAAACTATTGTAGCTTAACTACCAGACAAAATAAAATTGCTGCACCATCAACAAGAGCTCAGATCGAAACAATCTCTTAATGTTTCCTGATGGCTCTGTCGATTCTGACAG
>NC_051415.1:1167325-1167947 GCF_015228065.2 Penaeus monodon
GTTAGGGGGTTAATAAGATGAGGTTTTCGTCTGATAGTTTTTTAGGGCTTGGATTGCTGACAGTGAGTCGGTTTTAAACATTTATTTCTTTGTGAGGATAGAAAGGCCGTGTGATACCCCTTTTTCTATGGCGAATAGCTCAATCTGTAGGGTGGAACATCTGTTGGATAATCGCCAAGTAGATGTGTGGGTGGAACAATGGAAGGCGCCACATGAGTGACCGTTGTTTGTGTCAACGGATTCGTCTGTAAAAATAGCGATTCGGTCCTCATTTTCTATGTCGGAGGCAATTTTGTTGAGGTGCATTGACCACAGATGAATTTCTTTTGAGTAGTTTGAGGTGTTTTTTTTTTTTTATAGATGAGGAGCCAAGGAGGGTTAGGGGTATCTAAGGATGGGGGTTTTGGGTTCTTTTCTGTGAGCAAGTTGGTGTCTGACTGATTGTTGATAGCAGAGACAATATGAAAGTTGCCATCCCCCCTGGAGGTTGGTGTCGGATCTGCAAGTTAGTGGTTTGGGTAAAGAGAGGGCTTTGGTTTATGCAAGAAGTTTGTTCTCAGCTTAAGGGAGCACAGGTTTGATTCAGCTCTAAGATTGTTGAGTCTTGTTGAGCTTGGGGCAC
>NC_051415.1:1176737-1176903 GCF_015228065.2 Penaeus monodon
TCTTTTTTGGAATTTGGTCAAGAAAAAATTTCATTACACAAAACTAGTCTAAAGGAAAGAAAGCTGAGGGGGTCCCTAGCCCCCATGGGGCTTCAGAGAAATGACTTGTTGGCAACTAGCTGACATTGGCAGGGGTTCCCCCCAAACCCCTGATCAAAAAACCCGA
>NC_051415.1:1179984-1180119 GCF_015228065.2 Penaeus monodon
TCTTTTGGGTGGGTTTTTTACTCCCAAGGAAAAGCGATGGCTTAAATGACCCTCTCCTTCTCCCTTTTTAACTAGACACTCTAATAGGAATTTGCAAAATAGTTGTTCTCTGACCCTTTATAGTTTTAAGGCCCA
>NC_051415.1:1182349-1182437 GCF_015228065.2 Penaeus monodon
CCTAAAAAGTCCCCCTCTATTAATTTTTCATGTGCATGACAAAGTCGTGGTTTTCCTTGTTTCCCCTTTTTTTGGGGAAAAAAGGCAA
>NC_051415.1:1185175-1185458 GCF_015228065.2 Penaeus monodon
AGATATCCAACATAGAAGGCATATACAATGATGCAGATCTATGGCAAACCATGCACTGATATCACGTAAGTCTCTAATGCTGCCTAACGTTCTGCAAAAGGCAATCTTAGCCGGGTTTTCTGCGTTTAGAAGTTATGAAAGCCTTAGTATTCCAACCACACATGTAGCCGCGTCTCCGCTGCAGCCATGAATGTATTTTAAATTTCCTCTCGACTTCTTTGTACGTATTACGTAATAAACCACGATTAGAGCATGCCTTACTGGCGTTTTATCATAAATTGCC
>NC_051415.1:1185738-1185914 GCF_015228065.2 Penaeus monodon
CTTTTCAGACCCGACATGAGTAAGATGAAACAAATTTTTCAGTATCTTTTGTACCCAAATAAATAGGTTAAGATATAAATGGATAGACAGATAATGATGGAGAGATAGGCAGATATAATGTATATAGAAACATTCATGGCGTCATCATACAATTACCATGACCAGAATGACAAAAT
>NC_051415.1:1186334-1186912 GCF_015228065.2 Penaeus monodon
AAAATACGACTGGTAATATGATAGTGCTGATAAGCGTGACAGTAATGATGATGCCCTACCATAGGATTTAATATCGTCAGAATAATGATTATCATTGGACATGAGAGATACTCTAGCATTTTTAACAATTAATTTCAGTTTTCTTCAGTTATTCATTTTCCAAAAGAAATAGCGAAGGACGGATGTACCGGGGAGGGTCGTCTTCCACAACGATGGCGTTGTTGCCTCGTTGCAAGGAGATCCTGCACGAGGTCATCGGATGGCGACGTGACCCGCCAATTTCCCCGACTGCCCTCTAGATGATGGCTGCACGTTGCCGGCTCTTCGAGAGAGAAACGATAGGTTCGCCCTACCCATGAGGATCAGCCTAGGTTCTCCTGCGGCGACAAGACATCGCCCCGTGACGACCCAATGCTGCCCTTTATTTCGCTGTCGTTTTACGCTGTCAGTTGCCTCGCTGGGAATCTCGGGCGGTTCAATTCGCTTCATATTTGGTGGGATCCTTTCTCGGAGGCTGGGATTACATTCATCCCTCGCGCCTATCTTTCTCTCACTCTTTCTATGTATGTGGTACGTGA
>NC_051415.1:1186980-1187106 GCF_015228065.2 Penaeus monodon
CTGTCTGAGCGTAAATGTGACCTCACAGGCAATGTCGACGTTCCTTCCATTGCGAAATTTCGGCCTAAATTATCCGTTGTATTTTCTGTTGATATCTACCTTCTGCATTCGCTGCCCCATTCTCGT
>NC_051415.1:1187136-1187835 GCF_015228065.2 Penaeus monodon
TAACAGAACTGTGCCTGCTTTTTCCCTTACATGCTCCTTTCATTCCCCTTTTTCTAAATTCCCTAAGATCTCTCCCATCCTACTTACGTGTATCTTTTATCGTTTTTATTTCTCTCTCTCTCTTCCTCGTTTCTCCTTGCCTCGCCCTTTCTAAGAACGCCTCTCTAGTCACCTCCGATCTTTCCCGCCCCCCCCCCCCGGCTCTCTCTCAAGCTCTTCCTTTCATATTCTCTGTATCCCCTGTTCTTTCTGGGTAAAATATAAAAATCATTTCCATTCTTTGTTTTGTCAGTTTCAGTCGTATCACGCGAGAGTCACGCTCTATTACCTCGCTGTACACGTCCAGCGACTCCCAGAACGAGCCTTCAGTAGATTCATAACTTGCTATTGCATTCCTATTTTCGTCTCTATTTCCGTTCTGCTTTATTTTCCTTTCACGCTCTGGGCGAAATAGACTGCTTGTTCTGTGTCACTCTCCTTTAATATATAGAATAATGCGAAAAACGCCTAAAAAAGGAAGAACATGCAATACTATATCTACCAGTACCGATATACGTTACCTATAAAGTTTTATTTGTAGTGTCATATTTCAACATATAGAATAAGGATGATATGAAAAAAATTGGATAGTTTTCACACTTGTTCTGCATTCTGCGTTAATATATTTTCTTGTGATCCGAAAAAACTTTTTAAACGTAG
>NC_051415.1:1187877-1188360 GCF_015228065.2 Penaeus monodon
GAATCTAAATGAATAAATAAATACTGAACCATGACATGTTCCCAACGAGGGCTCTTCTCCGTTTCCTTCGGCTCGCTCTAGGGGTTACTACTTGAACTGTAGGACTACTTTGTGAAGGTAAATCCAGAACGGAAGGTTCTGCAAATTGTTTTCGGTGTCCGCATTCACTGTGCAAAATTAATGGCAAACATATCGATTCGTGAGCCAAAATATACAATTAAAAGAAATCCTTCTCCCGGAAATTCGGATGATTCCTCCTAAAAGGAACAAGCTCGAGAGATCTCGAACCATTTCCTCACGTAAAAGTTGAACCAAAATAAAAGTCGTGATTTCATTGTAGTGTGTCGCACCAACAATAAAGTCTTCGGGTGACGACCTCGCTGCACTAAACATGGGTAGTTTCATGTCATCTTTACAAGGGTTTGCACTAAACGTCTCTCTTCGATATTAAACGAAATGTTGTACACCGAAGGAGCCTACCTC
>NC_051415.1:1188880-1189359 GCF_015228065.2 Penaeus monodon
GAGGTAGGCTCCTCGGTGTACAACATTTCGTTTAATATCGAAGAGAGACGTTTAGTGCAAACCCTTGTAAAGATGACATGAAACTACCCAGTTTAGTGCAGCGAGGTCGTCACCCGAAGACTTTATTGTTGGTTGCGACACACTACAATGAAATCACGACTTTATTTTGGTTCAACTTTTACGTGAGGAAATGGTTCGAGATCTCTCGAGCTTGTTCCTTTTAGGAGGAATCATCCGAATTTCCGGGAGAAGGATTTCTTTTAATTGTATATTTTGGCTCACGAATCGATATGTTTGCCATTAATTTTGCACAGTGAATGCGGACACCGAAAACAATTTGCAGAACCTTCCGTTCTGGTTTACCTTCACAAAGTAGTCTACAGTTCAAGTAGTAACCCTAGAGCGAGCCGAAGGAAACGGAGAAGAGCCCTCGTTGGGGAACATGTCAATGGTCAGTATTTATTTATTCATTTAGATTC
>NC_051415.1:1189400-1190114 GCF_015228065.2 Penaeus monodon
CTACGTTTAAAAAGTTTTTTCGGATCACAAGAAAAATATATTAACGCAGAATGCAGAACAAGTGTGAAAACTATCCAATTTTTTTCATATCATCCTTATTCTATATGTTGAAATATGACACTACAAAATAAAACTTTATAGGTAACGTATATCGGTACTGGTAGATATAGTATGCATGTTCTTCCTTTTTTAGGCGTTTTTCGCATTATTCTATATATTAAAGGAAAGTGACACAGAACAAAGCAGTCTATTTCGCCCTAGAGCGTGAAAGGAAAATAAAAGCAGAACGGAAATAGAGACGAAAATAGGAATGCAATAGCAAGTTATGAATCTACTGAAGGCTCGTTCTGGGGAGTCGCTGGACGTGTACAGCGAGGTAATAGAGCGTGACTCTCGCGTGATACGACTGAAACTGAACAAAACAAAGAAATGGAAATGAATTTTTATATTTTACCCAGAAAGAACAGGGGATACAGAGAATATGAAAGGAAGAGCTGAGAGAGAGCCGGGGGGGGGGGGGCGGGAAAGATCGGAGGTGGACTAGAGAGGCGTTCTTAGAAAGGGGCGAGGCAAGGAGAAACGAGGAAGAGAGAGAGAGAAATAAAAAAACGATAAAAGATACAACGTAAGTAGGATGGGAGAGATCTTAGGGAATTTAGAAAAAAAAGGGGAATGAAAAGGGGCATGTAAGGGAAAAAACAGGCACAGTTCTGT
>NC_051415.1:1190146-1190277 GCF_015228065.2 Penaeus monodon
ACGAGAATGGGGCAGCGAAATGCAGAAGGTAGATATCAACAGAAAATACAACGGAATAATTTAGGCCGAAATTTCGCAATGGAAGGAAAAGTCGACCATTGCCTGTGAAGGTCACATTTACGCTCAGACAG
>NC_051415.1:1190350-1190936 GCF_015228065.2 Penaeus monodon
TCACGTACACACATACATAGAAAGAGTGAGAGAAAGATAGGCGCGAGGGATGAATGTAATCCCAGCCTCCGGAGAAAGGATCCCACCAAATATGAAGCGAATTGAACCGCCCGGAGATTCCCAGCGAGGCAACTGACAGCGTAAAACGACAGCGAAATAAAGGGCAGCATTGGGGTCGTCACGGGCGATGTCTTGTCGCCGCAGGAGAACCTAGGCTGATCCTCATGGGTAGGGCGAACCTATCGTTTCTCTCTCGAAGAGCCGGCAACGTGCAGCCATCATCTAGAGGGCAGTCGGGGAAATTGGCGGGTCACGTCGCCATCCGATGACCTCTTGCAGGATCTCCTTGCAACGAGGCAACAACGCCGTCGTTGTGGAAGACGACCTCCGCGGTACATCCGTCCTTCGCTATTTCTTTTGGAAAAATGAATAACTGAAAGAAAAACTGAAATTAATTGTTAAAAATGCTAGAGTATCTCTCATGTCCAAATGATAATCATTATTCTGACGATATTAAAATCCTATGGTAGGGCATCATCATTACTGTCACGCTTATCAGCACTATCAATATTACCAGTCGTATTTT
>NC_051415.1:1191381-1191561 GCF_015228065.2 Penaeus monodon
GTAATTTTGTCATTCTGGTCATGGTAATTGTATGATGACGCCCTGAATGTTTCTATATACATTATATCTGCCTATCTCTCCATCATTATCTGTCTATCCATTTATATCTTAACCTATTTATTTGTGTACAAAAGATACTGAAAAATTTGTCACATACTTACTCATGTCGGGTCTGAAAAG
>NC_051415.1:1191766-1192056 GCF_015228065.2 Penaeus monodon
GGCAATTTATGATAAAACGCCAGTAAGGCATGCTCTAATCGTGGTTTATTACGTAATACGTACAAAGAAGTCGAGAGGAAATTTAAAATACATTTATGGCTGCAGCGGAGACGCGGCTACATGTGTGGTTGGAATACTAAGGCTTTCATAACTTCTAAACGCAGAAAACCCGGCTAAGATTGCCTTTTGCAGAACGTTAGGCAGCATTAGAGACTTACGTGATATCAGTGCATGGTTTGCCATAGATCTGCATCATTGTATATGCCTTCTATGTTGGATATCTATTATAT
>NC_051415.1:1193601-1193704 GCF_015228065.2 Penaeus monodon
CCTTTTACCTGACGCGATTGTATATATACCGTCAAACTTTTTCGCCGCTAATCTGTTTCATGAGTATATATGCCATCAAAACTTCCATGGCTTATTATGCAGT
>NC_051415.1:1194293-1194880 GCF_015228065.2 Penaeus monodon
AAAATACGACTGGTAATATTGATAGTGCTGACAAGCGTGACAGTAATGATGATGCCCTACCATAGGATTTTAATATCGTCAGAATAATGATTATCATTTGGACATGAGAGATACTCTAGCATTTTTAACAATTAATTTCAGTTTTCTTTCAGTTATTCATTTTTCCAAAAGAAATAGCGAAGGACGGATGTACCGCGGAGGTCGTCTTCCACAACGACGGCGTTGTTGCCTCGTTGCAAGGAGATCCTGCAAGAGGTCATCGGATGGCGACGTGACCCGCCAATTTCCCCGACTGCCCTCTAGATGATGGCTGCACGTTGCCGGCTCTTCGAGAGAGAAACGATAGGTTCGCCCTACCCATGAGGATCAGCCTAGGTTCTCCTGCGGCGACAAGACATCGCCCCGTGACGACCCCAATGCTGCCCTTTATTTCGCTGTCGTTTTACGCTGTCAGTTTGCCTCGCTGGGAATCTCCGGGCGGTTCAATTCGCTTCATATTTGGTGGGATCCTTTCTCCGGAGGCTGGGATTACATTCATCCCTCGCGCCTATCTTTCTCTCACTCTTTCTATGTATGTGTGTACGTGA
>NC_051415.1:1194947-1195067 GCF_015228065.2 Penaeus monodon
CGTAAATGTGACCTTCACAGGCAATGGTCGACGTTCCTTCCATTGCGAAATTTCGGCCTAATTATTCCGTTGTATTTTCTGTTGATATCTACCTTCTGCATTTCGCTGCCCCATTCTCGT
>NC_051415.1:1195095-1195809 GCF_015228065.2 Penaeus monodon
ATTTAACAGAACTGTGCCTGCTTTTTCCCTTACATGCTCCTTTTCATTCCCCTTTTTTCTAAATTCCCTAAGATCTCTCCCATCCTACTTACGTGTATCTTTATCGTTTTTTTATTTCTCTCTCTCTCTTCCTCGTTTCTCCTTGCCTCGCCCCTTTCTAAGAACGCCTCTCTGTCCACCTCCGATCTTTCCCGCCCCCCCCCCCCCGGCTCTCTCTCAAGCTCTTCCTTTCATATTCTCTGTATCCCCTGTTCTTTCTGGGTAAAATATAAAATTCATTCCATTTCTTTGTTTTGTTCAGTTTCAGTCGTATCACGCGAGAGTCACGCTCTGTTACCTCGCTGTACACGTCCAGCGACTCCCCAGAACGAGCCTTCAGTAGATTCATAACTTGCTATTGCATTCCTATTTTCGTCTCTATTTCCGTTCTGCTTTTATTTTCCTTTCACGCTCTGGGGCGAAATAGACTGCTTTGTTCTGTGTCACTCTCCTTTAATATATAGAATAATGCGAAAAACGCCTAAAAAAGGAAGAACATGCAATACTATATCTACCAGTACCGATATACGTTACCTATAAAGTTTTATTTTGTAGTGTCATATTTCAACATATAGAATAAGGATGATATGAAAAAAATTGGATAGTTTTCACACTTGTTCTGCATTCTGCGTTAATATATTTTTCTTGTGATCCGAAAAAACTTTTTAAACGTAG
>NC_051415.1:1195851-1196337 GCF_015228065.2 Penaeus monodon
GAATCTAAATGAATAAATAAATACTGAACCATTGACATGTTCCCCAACGAGGGCTCTTCTCCGTTTCCTTCGGCTCGCTCTAGGGGTTACTACTTGAACTGTAGGACTACTTTGTGAAGGTAAATCCAGAACGGAAGGTTCTGCAAATTGTTTTCGGTGTCCGCATTCACTGTGCAAAATTAATGGCAAACATATCGATTCGTGAGCCAAAATATACAATTAAAAGAAATCCTTCTCCCGGAAATTCGGATGATTCCTCCTAAAAGGAACAAGCTCGAGAGATCTCGAACCATTTCCTCACGTAAAAGTTGAACCAAAATAAAAGTCGTGATTTCATTGTAGTGTGTCGCAACCAACAATAAAGTCTTCGGGTGACGACCTCGCTGCACTAAACATGGGTAGTTTCATGTCATCTTTACAAGGGTTTGCACTAAACGTCTCTCTTCGATATTAAACGAAATGTTGTACACCGAAGGAGCC
This sequence comes from Penaeus monodon, assembly GCF_015228065.2. Lineage (NCBI taxonomy): Eukaryota > Metazoa > Arthropoda > Malacostraca > Decapoda > Penaeidae > Penaeus > Penaeus monodon. The sequence goes on from NC_051415.1 coordinate 1,196,332, forward strand.
TACCTC
>NC_051415.1:1196838-1197346 GCF_015228065.2 Penaeus monodon
AGGGATTAGCATCTATGTTAGTGAGGTAGGCTCCTTCGGTGTACAACATTTCGTTTAATATCGAAGAGAGACGTTTAGTGCAAACCCTTGTAAAGATGACATGAAACTACCCATGTTTAGTGCAGCGAGGTCGTCACCCGAAGACTTTATTGTTGGTTGCGACACACTACAATGAAATCACGACTTTTATTTTGGTTCAACTTTTACGTGAGGAAATGGTTCGAGATCTCTCGAGCTTGTTCCTTTTAGGAGGAATCATCCGAATTTCCGGGAGAAGGATTTCTTTTAATTGTATATTTTGGCTCACGAATCGATATGTTTGCCATTAATTTTGCACAGTGAATGCGGACACCGAAAACAATTTGCAGAACCTTCCGTTCTGGATTTACCTTCACAAAGTAGTCCTACAGTTCAAGTAGTAACCCCTAGAGCGAGCCGAAGGAAACGGAGAAGAGCCCTCGTTGGGGAACATGTCAATGGTTCAGTATTTATTTATTCATTTAGATTC
>NC_051415.1:1197388-1198105 GCF_015228065.2 Penaeus monodon
CTACGTTTAAAAAGTTTTTTCGGATCACAAGAAAAATATATTAACGCAGAATGCAGAACAAGTGTGAAAACTATCCAATTTTTTTCATATCATCCTTATTCTATATGTTGAAATATGACACTACAAAATAAAACTTTATAGGTAACGTATATCGGTACTGATCGATATAGTATTACATGTTCTTCCTTTTTTAGGCGTTTTTCGCATTATTCTATATATTAAAGGAGAGTGACACAGAACAAAGCAGTCTATTTCGCCCCAGAGCGTGAAAGGAAAATAAAAGCAGAACGGAAATAGAGACGAAAATAGGAATGCAATAGCAAGTTATGAATCTACTGAAGGCTCGTTCTGGGGAGTCGCTGGACGTGTACAGCGAGGTAACAGAGCGTGACTCTCGCGTGATACGACTGAAACTGAACAAAACAAAGAAATGGAAATGAGTTTTTATACTTTACCCAGAAAGAACAGGGGATACAGAGAATATGAAAGGAAGAGCTTGAGAGAGAGCCGGGGGGGGGGGGGCGGGAAAGATCGGAGGTGGACTAGAGAGGCGTTCTTAGAAAGGGGCGAGGCAAGGAGAAACGAGGAAGAGAGAGAGAGAAATAAAAAACGATAAAGGATACACGTAAGTAGGATGGGAGAGATCTTAGGGAATTTAGAAAAAAGGGGAATGAAAAGGAGCATGTAAGGGGAAAAGCAGACACAGTTTTGTTAAAT
>NC_051415.1:1198133-1198266 GCF_015228065.2 Penaeus monodon
ACAAGAATGGGGCAGCGAAATGCAGGAGAAGGTAGATATCAACAGAAAATACAACGGAATAATTTAGGCCGAAATTTCGCAATGGAAGGAACGTCGACCATTGCCTGTGAAGGTCACATTTACGCTCAGACAG
>NC_051415.1:1198336-1198903 GCF_015228065.2 Penaeus monodon
TCACGTACACACATACATAGAAAGAGTGAGAGAAAGATAGGCGCGAGGGATGAATGTAATCTCAGCCTCCGGAGAAAGGATTCCACCAAATATGAAGCGAATTGAACCGCCCGGAGATTCCCAGCGAGGCAACTGACAGCGTAAAACGACAGCGAAATAAAGGGCAGCATTGGGGTCGTCACGGGGCGATGTCTTGTCGCCGCAGGAGAACCTAGGCTGATCCTCATGGGTAGGGCGAACCTATCGTTTCTCTCTCGAAGAGCCGGCAACGTGCAGCCATCATCTAGAGGGCAGTCGGGGAAATTGGCGGGTCACGTCGCCATCCGATGACCTCGTGCAGGATCTCCTTGCAACGAGGCAACAACGCCATCGTTGTGGAAGACGACCCTCCCCGGTACATCCGTCCTTCGCTATTTCTTTTGGAAAAATGAATAACTGAAAGAAAACTGAATTTTAAAAATGCTAGAGTATCTCTCATGTCCAAATGATAATCATTATTCTGACGATATTAAAATCCTATGGTAGGGCATCATCATTACTGTCACGCTTATCAGCACTATCAATATT
>NC_051415.1:1199504-1199682 GCF_015228065.2 Penaeus monodon
CTTTTCAGACCCGACATGAGTAAGATGTGACAAATTTTTCAGTATCTTTTGTACCCAAATAAATAGGTTAAGATATAATGGATAGACAGATAATGATGGAGAGATAGGCAGATATAATGTATATAGAAACATTCAGGGCGTCATCATACAATTACCATGACCAAAATGACAAAATTAC
>NC_051415.1:1200125-1200710 GCF_015228065.2 Penaeus monodon
AAAATACGACTGGTAATATTGATAGTGCTGACAAGCGTGACAGTAATGATGATGCCCTACCATAGGATTTTAATATCGTCAGAATAATGATTATCATTTGGACATGAGAGATACTCTAGCATTTTTAACAATTAATTTCGTTTTCTTTCAGTTATTCATTTTTCCAAAAAAATAGCGAAGGACGGATGTACCGCGGAGGGTCGTCTTCCACAACGACGGCGTTGTTGCCTCGTTGCAAGGAGATCCTGCAAGAGGTCATCGGATGGCGACGTGACCCGCCAATTTCCCCGACTGCCCTCTAGATGATGGCTGCACGTTGCCGGCTCTTCGAGAGAGAAACGATAGGTTCGCCCTACCCATGAGGATCAGCCTAGGTTCTCCTGCGGCGACAAGACATCGCCCCGTGACGACCCCAATGCTGCCCTTTATTTCGCTGTCGTTTTACGCTGTCAGTTGCCTCGCTGGGAATCTCCGGGCGGTTCAATTCGCTTCATATTTGGTGGGATCCTTTCTCCGGAGGCTGGGATTACATTCATCCCTCGCGCCTATCTTTCTCTCACTCTTTCTATGTATGTGTGTACGTGA
>NC_051415.1:1200781-1200910 GCF_015228065.2 Penaeus monodon
CTGTCTGAGCGTAAATGTGACCTTCACAGGCAATGGTCGACGTTCCTTCCATTGCGAAATTTCGGCCTAAATTATTCGTTGTATTTTCTGTTGATATCTACCTTCTGCATTTCGCTGCCCCATTCTCGT
>NC_051415.1:1200938-1202159 GCF_015228065.2 Penaeus monodon
ATTTAACAGAAACTGTGCCTGCTTTTTCCCTTACATGCTCCTTTCATTCCCCTTTTTTCTAAATTCCCTAAGATCTCTCCCATCCTACTTACGTGTATCTTTTATCGTTTTTATTTCTCTCTCTCTCTTCCTCGTTTCTCCTTGCCTCGCCCCTTTCTAAGAACGCCTCTCTAGTCCACCTCCGATCTTTCCCGCCCCCCCCCCCCGGCTCTCTCTCAAGCTCTTCCTTTCATATTCTCTGTATCCCCTGTTCTTTCTGGTAAAATTAAAAATTCATTTCCATTTCTTTGTTTTGTTCAGTTTCAGTCGTATCACGCGAGAGTCACGCTCTATTACCTCGCTGTACACGTCCAGCGACTCCCCAGAACGAGCCTTCAGTAGATTCATAACTTTCTATTGCATTCCTATTTTCGTCTCTATTTCGTTCTGCTTTATTTTCCTTTTACGCTCTGGGCGAAATAGCTGCTTTTTCTGTTCACTTCCTTTAATATATAAATAATGCGAAAAACCCCAAAAAAAGGAAAACATGAATAATATCACAGTACCGATATACTTACCTATAAAGTTTTTTTTTTGTAGTGTCATATTTCACTTAAAAAAAGGGATGATATGAAAAAAATTGGATATTTTCCACTTTTTTCTGCTTTGCGTTAATATATTTTTCTTGTGATCCGAAAAACTTTTTAAACTAGTAATAAAAAAAATAATAATAAAAATAGTAATATAATAAAATAATCAATGAATAAAAAAATACTAAAACCATTGACATGTTCCCCAAGGGGGCTCTTCTCCGTTTCCTTGGGCTCGCTCTGGGGTTTTACTCTTAAACTGTAGACTTTTTGGAAGGTAAATCCAGAACAAAAGGTTTTCTGCAAATTGTTTCGGTGTCCCCATTCACTGTGCAAAATTAAGGCAAACATATCGATCGTGAGCCAAAATATACAATTAAAAGAAATCCTTCTCCGGAAATTCGGATATTCCTCCTAAAAAACAAGCTCGAAGATCTCGAACCATTTCCCACGAAAAAGTTAAACCCAAAAATAAAATCGTGATTTCATTGTATGTGTCGCCCCAACAATAAATTCTTCGGGTGACGACCTGCTGCACAAAAACCAGGGGTATTTTCTGTCATTTTTAAAAGGGGTTTGCACTAACGTCTCTCTTCGATATTAAAGAAAAGTTGTACACCGAAGGAGCCTACCCCACAAAATAGATGCAATC
>NC_051415.1:1207927-1208053 GCF_015228065.2 Penaeus monodon
CGACTGGTAATATTGATAATGCTGACAAGCGTGACAGTAATGATGATGCCCTACCAAGATTTAGTGGATTTTAATAATCGTCAGAATAATGATTGTCATTTTGACATGAGAGATACTCTAGCATTT
>NC_051415.1:1209560-1209723 GCF_015228065.2 Penaeus monodon
GGGTTTTGTGTGTGGTGTAAAATACGACTGGTAATATTGATAATGCTGACAAGCGTGACAGTAATGATGATGCCCTACCATAGGATTTTAATATCGTCAGAATAATGATTGTCATTTGGACATGAGAGATACTCTAGCATTTTTAACAATTAATTTCAGTTGC
>NC_051415.1:1224350-1224645 GCF_015228065.2 Penaeus monodon
AGGTGAGAGTTACTATTTCTTCCCTGACCCTTCATCGACCCCCATGATTTTTAATGTCTTAATGATTCGGAACTTCTTTCGTCCCCACGGTCGTCCGTGGACACACTGGATTAAGAGGCAGTACAAAAGGACCAGAGTGCAAACCTTAAGATAAATATACAAACGCATCCCACAAAGTTTGTACCATCATACATCACATAAACTTAAACACGCACTAGCAAATAAACTTGTGCATCTGGTTAACCGCATATTGGAGGATATTTGCAAAACACATATTATGAAATTTAGAAAGCAT
>NC_051415.1:1225353-1225465 GCF_015228065.2 Penaeus monodon
ATATTATTATATATTGCAATAACACAAATATCTATCACCTATAAAATCTATATATTTGCTGCTGTGTTTGTCTGTGTCGATTTGCATTTGTGGCTGTGTTTGTTTGTGCCGG
>NC_051415.1:1225748-1225818 GCF_015228065.2 Penaeus monodon
CTGACCTGACCTCCCTTCATATATACACACACCCTGACCTGACCTCCCTTCCCTTCCGTTCGTCTGTCCT
>NC_051415.1:1226122-1226386 GCF_015228065.2 Penaeus monodon
GACTACAGGACAGATAGCAAAAGCGGCACAGAGCTTCCTTAAAACGAGGTTTTCCCGGTTGGATAATGAGCACAGTGTGGGAATCCCGCGTGAGGGTCACCCTTTTCGAGTAAAGCTTGTTTGTCCGCTAGATTATGCTGAGTGGATTGCTTAATGCGTGGCTTCCTGTTTGGCGGCCCCATCTCAAATTTTTTATTCTTAGGATAATGGCCTCGAAGCACTGACATATTATTATTTTCACACTACTCTGTATAAAACTAGTAT
>NC_051415.1:1226478-1226727 GCF_015228065.2 Penaeus monodon
ATCAATTTAATACACTAGTGATCCTGGTCCTCAATTGATCACTCTCCCACTGATGTACTGCTTTCCTTGAGGCGGTTGTCCCTCTATCTCTTTGTGGTGCCTATTGCTTATTCCCCGAAGGCCTGTTGGATCTTCCACAAGGGAATCTCCAAGCTTAACACAAAATTTGATGCACACGCTCCGCACTTCTGCAGAAGGGAAGACATTCACGCACGTTTTTTTACATGAAAAAAAAAATTTTTTGACCTT
>NC_051415.1:1226843-1227152 GCF_015228065.2 Penaeus monodon
GTGGTGGTGTGTGGTGTGTAGCATGTAGAGTATGCATGTATGTAAACATATATATATAAACATGAAACTATAAAATATAAAATTTTAAAATTAAAAATTTTAAAATATATTAAAAAATTAATTTATTATATAATTTTAATATTTTAAATATAATATATATAACAACCATATATATTTACATGTTTAATAATGTATAGATATGAATATTATAATTATATATATATATATAAATTATTATAATATAATATATATATAGTTTAATTTTTTAAAATAGATATATAAAAATAATACTACATCATACATACATAA
>NC_051415.1:1227343-1227407 GCF_015228065.2 Penaeus monodon
TTTGGTGTGCAAATACAACAAAATATATATTATATAATATATATTAATATTTTAAAATATTTTT
>NC_051415.1:1227442-1227538 GCF_015228065.2 Penaeus monodon
TTTTATATAAAATTTTTAATTAAAAATTAACATTATAAAACAATATAAACATATATTATTTTATATAGTATAAGTATATAATGTATATAAAAATGT
>NC_051415.1:1228319-1228726 GCF_015228065.2 Penaeus monodon
TGATAAACCGTCGTTACCATCATATTGAGTAAAATATTTTAAAATCAGTGGGTATACACTGCCATAAGTCAACAGACCAGACCGATCGTGCAAAATCTATATGCGTTACATTCATTACATGAATCACATTCCTCAGTGAATAAAAGAGAAAGGCGATGGAAAAACGGGAAAACTAAAACATACTACTGGTTCCGTATTCTTAGGGTTTTATAGTGGAGCCTTTGCGCATAGTGGTGATGAAAGGGAAGACAGGGCACCGACAGCTTTACTCTCTGCCGCCGACTCAAGGAGACCGCTCGACCTCGCGGGCTGACACTTTCATACGGTAGCTTTCATGTCGCTTGGTAGGCCTTACTTATCGCCGAAGTGTGTCTCCTTATCCACGACCGTAAACAGTTTATAATAAG
>NC_051415.1:1231702-1231932 GCF_015228065.2 Penaeus monodon
AGGCCTCAAATTTCTTTTCATGTAAAAAACGTGCGTGATGTCTTTCCTTCTGCAGAAGTGCGGATCGTGTGCATCAATTGTGTGTAAGCTGGAGATTCCTTGTGAAGATCCAACAGTCCTTCGGGGAAGCCATAGGCACCACAAAGAGATAGAGGACAACCGCCTCAAGGAAAAAAGCAGTACATCGTTGGAGAGTGATCAATTGAAGACCAGGATCCTATGTATTAAAA
>NC_051415.1:1231992-1232278 GCF_015228065.2 Penaeus monodon
CTTGTCGCGATAATGATTATTAACAACCTTCTATATAGTTTATACGATTTTATACAGAGTAGTGTGTAATCATAATGTCATTGCTGTCGATGGCCACTTATCCTAAGAATACAATTGAGTGAGCCGCCAAACAGGAACGCCCGACCATTATAAGCAACCACTCAGCATAATCTACGGAACAAACAAGCTTGTACTCGAAAAGGTGACCTCACGCCGGGATTCCCACACTGTGCTCATTAAGCCAACCGGGAAAACCTCGTTTTAAGGACGCTCTTTGCTCGTTTTT
>NC_051415.1:1233982-1234334 GCF_015228065.2 Penaeus monodon
ATGACACAAATGTTTGATACTAATGCAATCATAAGGACAGTAATCATATAACAATGCTTTCCTAAATTTCATAATATGTGTTTGGCAATAGCCTCCAATATCCGGACCAGATCACAATTATTTGCTAGTGCGTGGTTTAATTTTAGTGGATGTATGAGGTACAAATTGTGGGAGCGTTTTGTATGTTAAATCTTAAGGTTTGCACTCTGGTCTTTTGTACTGCCATCTTAAACCCATGTGTCCACGACTACCGTGGACGAAAGAGTTCCGAATCATTAAGGCATTAAAAGCATGGGTCCGATGAAGGGTCAGAGAAGAAATAAGTAACTCGTCCACCTGACTGGCCAGAAAA
>NC_051415.1:1235184-1235659 GCF_015228065.2 Penaeus monodon
AGCTATCATATAGCTAATATCAATCATCTCTATATCTCTCTCCCTCTACAGCACTATTATATTCTCTCATGTACACAACTTCACTCACCTCCTATGACTCGATCTGCATTTTTTTTTTTTTTTGTGGGGTGTTGGTGTGGGTGGGGTTGTGACGCGGTCTCTGGAGGACCCTTTACAGTTGGTTCTTTCGGGCCCAGTCAGGGAGCGTGAACGAGTGCTTCGCTGACCCGTCAGCGGACCCCCAGGATGTTTATGCCTTAATGAGTCGGAACGTATTCTCCCCACGTCGTCCGTGGACACACTGGTTAAGGCAGTTACAAAGGACCGAGTGCAAACCTTAGATAAATAGCAAACGCATCCCACAAAGTTGTACATCCATACATCACTAAACTTAAACCCGCACTACCATAAATTGTGCATCTGGTTAATCGGTAGTGGAGGATTGTTTTGCAAAACCCATATTATAAATTTAGAA
>NC_051415.1:1236076-1236289 GCF_015228065.2 Penaeus monodon
TATCAGACACGTTTGATCTGAAGTCTCCTCTACTCTCCCTACATACATGATTCAATTTCATTATGTGGGTTTTTTTTAGTGGGAAGTGACCTTTCAAAAAGGAAACGTGACTTTCTCACTCGTACTATTATTTGAAAGTACAGTGGAAGATTTAAGTAATTCCTTTTTCTCGCCATTTTTTAATGTAAAGGCTCGCTGTTCTCCTTTTTTCAC
>NC_051415.1:1237353-1237618 GCF_015228065.2 Penaeus monodon
GATACAGGACAGATAGCAAAAGCGGCACAGAGCTTCCTTAAAACGAGGTTTTCCCGGTTGGATAATGAGAACAGTGTGGGAATCCCGCGTGAGGGTCACCCTTTTCGAGTAAAGCTTGTTTGTCCGCTAGATTATGCTGAGTGGATTGCTTAATTGGTCGGGCTTTCCTGTTTGGCGGCTCATCTCAATTTGTTATTCTTAGGATAATTGGCCTCGAAGCACTGACATATTATTTATTTACACACTACTCTTATAAAACTAGTAT
>NC_051415.1:1237710-1237928 GCF_015228065.2 Penaeus monodon
ATCAATTTAATACACTAGTGATCCTGGTCCTTAATTGATCACTCTCCCACCGATGTACGGCTTTCCTTGAGGCGGTTGTCCCTCTATCTCTTTGTGATGCCTATTGCTTATTCCCCGAAGGCCTGTTGGATCTTCCACAAGGGAATCTCCAAGCTTAGCACAAAATTTGATGTACACGCATCCGCACTTCTGCAGAAGGGAAGACATTCACGCACGTT
>NC_051415.1:1240381-1241906 GCF_015228065.2 Penaeus monodon
ACTGTTTACGTTTGTATAAGTGCTAGACTTCGGCGATAAGTAAGCCTACCAAGCGACCTGAAAGCTACCTTCTGAAAGTGTCAGCCTCGAGGTCGAGCAGTCATCCCTTACGTCGGCGGCAGAGAGTAAAGCTGTCGGCTGCCTGTCTTCCTTCTCCTTACCACTATGCGCAAAGGCTCCCATAAAACCTAAGAACACGACCATAGTATGTTTTATGTTTCCCGTTTTTTCCATCCGCTTTCTCTTTTCTTCACTGATGCAATGTATATTTCAGTAAAGAATGTAAAGAATATAGATTTACACGATCTGTCTGGTCTGTTGATATGGCAGTGTATACCCACTGATTTAAAATATTTTACATAAATATGAGGTAACAAAGGTTTATCATTTACTTTCTCAGATGACTTTTATACAATAATACCAACGCAAAACTGACTTCAAAAAGAGATAACCTTTTGAGTCAGAAGTATATAACATAACAGCCACCAATATAAATTCTGTTTCAGGTGTAGAAAGGTTTGACTCAAGAGCTTTCTGTACAGATATTCAAGGCCCAAGTAAGTCTGTCATACCCTAGAATTGTTAAGCTAGCACTGGTAGCTTTTACTTCCGCTTACTTGTGTGAGTCAGGCTTTTCTACCTGAATTAAAATCAAAACAAAATCAAGGATGGCATGCGATGAACCTTGTCCACAATTGTCCCCCGATTTGATAGCCTTGTCGATAGGAAGCAAGTGCATCTATCCCATTAGCTGCAGAGAAGTTGTGTTTGTATCTCTTGGTCCTGTTTCAAGTTTAGGTACAATTCACGAGTTTTATATAACACTTTTCAGTACACTTGTTGATTTCTGGATTATAAAAAATACCTGTTTGAAAATTACGTAAGTACATTTTACTGTATTATGAATTTATGAAAATCCTGTTTGGACCTGTTAATAACCTGTAATAAAATTCCGTAAATACCAGGTACCTTATGTTTAATTACGAACATATTACATACTATTATAAATCTGAAGCATTGAGCCATGAGCATTTGGGGATGCCTTAAGAGGGCCATGACCTCACAGAGTTTGAAGTCAACTGCTCGAGATTGAATAGGATGACACACTCTCAACGAGAATAGTCTTCCTGAAGGTAGTGCCTGTGGTTACTTAAATCCATAGGCTGGATAGAGGAATGAATGAGAAATGAGAACTTCCTAGTGCAAACGACGTTTACATCTCTTGAGCCTTCAAATTATCCGCATTCACACCTTTTCTACATATATCACAATGAGTACTCATTTTGGGCTATTGTTTTAGCATAAAAAATAAACAACAGCAATTTTCTTGGAAGTTGTCAAGCTAGTTTATAGTATCCAAACTAGCTATGCAGATACCGTTTACAACATCTTGGAAATACCAAACTAACACTTGATCAACAGATTATCTACATTTTCTACAAATAAAGAAAAATTAAAAGAACCTGTTTGGTTGCACTTTTTCCTTTCCATATATAAATATTTCTTCCCGTTATAAAGATCATCA
>NC_051415.1:1248818-1249162 GCF_015228065.2 Penaeus monodon
ATAAACAATCAAGAATCAAGGAATATATTTGGCATCCCGTCGTCATTTACTCATTACTCATTTTCTTTGTGTATTACCATATAAGCCTACATATATACAAAGCTTGTATGTCTGACATCCGACAAATGCACATTTTCAGGTGTGTAATAAGAGAATGGCTCTAAAGATATCGTGCCTTCAAAGTGTATAACTACTTAAACATCTGAAATGTTGATTTTGTTAATTTGAGGACAATTTCCTCTATGCTTTGTGTATTTCTAGGAAGTCACATTCAATTTCAGAAGGAAAAGTATCCCTCTTACCAAAACTTAAATGCAGTAATGGAATTCCTGCTAAACGTTCAG
>NC_051415.1:1249460-1249599 GCF_015228065.2 Penaeus monodon
AAGTGACGTCACGCAGTCGTTAATGACACGAGTCAGTTGTTGTCGAAGTTGTGTCAGAGAGAAGTTTCAGTGCGTGCAGCTCAGTCCCAAGAAAATAGGAGAAGGATGAGGTCGGGGAATATACAGGAATAAATACATG
>NC_051415.1:1250850-1251241 GCF_015228065.2 Penaeus monodon
ATAAACAATCAAGAATCAAGGAATATATTTGGCATCCCGTCGTCATTTACTCCGTATAAGCAAATATCGTCCAAAACTTTTGCGAGTATATAGTGCGTCGCACTGGGTTTTCTTTGTGTATTACCATATAAGCCTACATATATCCAAAGCTTGTATGTCTGACATCCGACAAATGCACATTTTCAGGTGTGTAATAAGAGAATGGCTCTAAAGATATCGTGCCTTCTAAGTGTATAACTACTTAAACATGTGAAATGTTGATTTTGTTAATTTGAGGACAATTTCCTCTATGCTTTGTGTATTTCTAGGAAGTCACATTAAATTTCAGAAGGAAAAGTATCCCTCTTACCAAAACTTAAATGCAGTAATGGAATTCCTGCTAAACGTTCAG
>NC_051415.1:1251500-1251693 GCF_015228065.2 Penaeus monodon
CCGGCCGGCAGGTAAGCGCGGAAGTGACGTCACGCAGTCGTTAATGACACGAGTCAGTTTCTTAGAAGTTGTTGTCGAAGTTGTGTCGTTTGAAGGACTTGCACGGGTCGGAGAGAAGTTTCAGTGCGTGCAGCTCAGTCCCAAGAAAATAGGAGAAGGATGAGGTCGGGGAATATGCAGGAATAAATACATG
>NC_051415.1:1259065-1259149 GCF_015228065.2 Penaeus monodon
ACCCCCCCCCCAAAAAAAAAAAAACCAAATTTAAAACCCTTTAAAAACCTAAAAACCTAAACCTAAAGGTATCCTTCTTTTTGC
>NC_051415.1:1273028-1273725 GCF_015228065.2 Penaeus monodon
TTTGGGCAGCCGCCGTTGTGCAGCGGTAACATCGGAAATTAAGATTTTTTTCGTTAAGGGTTGAATCAAGGTTTAGGGCTGCGAGAACGCCATTAAAATAAAACTGTGGAATATAGTCATCCCCTGAAAGGGATGCATGTATCCAAGAACAGTGCACTTTTTATGAGTCGTCAAGGCTTAGACACCCCGGTAAGATGGTATCAGTTGTGCGGGATTTTGTTATTAAAAAACAAACGGATGATTTAAGAAGTGTCTTTAAGAATACTACACAATTTCAACTGAAATTTTAACCCCTCACTATATTAAAGCGCTTTTAGATATACTTTGTATACATTTTTTAAGATATTTGAGAACTGCATCAGAGGGAAAATGGTAGAAAGTGAATATGAATGCCAAAGCAATACAAAGTTATGTCGAGTAAACTCTCTCAAAATATATTTCTCACTTTACACGTTGCACTAGTGCTTCGTCCTGGAAATCGCAGCTGCTCTGGCAAGAGTGACGCATCATCATGGAAGCCCTTAAACAGGGTTGTCAAGCCATCGCCATGGCAGAGAGGGCCATCGATGCAGAAGTTAATGCTAAACTTCGTGATGTTCAAACATGTTTTTCACAGAACTGGAGTTACCATATGATGCTTGTTCTAGGAATTAAGTAACATTTAACATTTAACATTTACGTATTGAACGTCACTCCG
>NC_051415.1:1273748-1273890 GCF_015228065.2 Penaeus monodon
GCTAATTAGTCACCTCCAATCTTTTCAATTTCATCCATTTCAGTGCCCTTCAGTCATTCTTTCCTTCTTGAATCTCAATGTCCCCCAGTCATTTCTCGCACCACTTCGATCGCTCAAATAAATATATTGAACAATCCTGAAA
>NC_051415.1:1279585-1279695 GCF_015228065.2 Penaeus monodon
AATCCTGAAAGACTGATTATTTTAGAAGCTATCAGACATACCTACCCTTCTGATACTTCTTCCATCTACAATAGCACCTCTATGACAATGAACAAGCACTAACACTCTAA
>NC_051415.1:1279714-1279996 GCF_015228065.2 Penaeus monodon
ACATCAACACTGCTATACCTACCAGTACTTCCTTCTCACGCCTTTTATTTTTGTCACTCTAAGGAAACCCGAGCTTAATATCCAAAAGATAGTTGAGGGAAACCACATTTAATTAAAATTTAAGAATAAGAAGGGTCGCTTGTACTGCAAAAAGTAAAATTGTTTGCATCTGGCATATAGCCGTAGTATGTATGATGATTGGGTCGTTTGACACATAATAGCCACAGTTATGGTTGTCCTCAAATCTTAAATGATGATTCATTCACGAAAATTGATGAGATG
>NC_051415.1:1280521-1281030 GCF_015228065.2 Penaeus monodon
GCTTCCTTCATGGCAAGTCTATAGCTGAAATTCTCACGTCGAGATTTGGACAACCAATGCTGAAAACCTCTGATATGTCAAAATCAAGAAATTGGAATTAGAATTGAAATTTTTTAACTATTGTAAACTATATGACATTATCCCCAATTTTTCGAAATTCAAGATTTATGATGGATCTTTCCCTTCCAGAAACACTTATAGGTAAAGGCTTTACAGACTCCTTGGTCGTGATATCAAGAGAGAAAACAGAAACCTCTCATGTCTTACTAATATGCGTGACATCTTTATGCAAGATTTAGCATCAAAATCTATGTTAACAAATCAAAGCGCAGAAAGAAGTTTAACGGCTGTCGAAGCCGTTCATTACCGTAAACTGAAAAACTTAGTTACAGATCTTAACAAAAAAATGGACACTAATAAAGTATGCTTTAACTTTTCAAATAGAGTCCTAACACACAAAGAAAAGGAAGCACTATCATTAGGCTTGGACCTCTACTTACGACCTAAGA
>NC_051415.1:1281629-1281842 GCF_015228065.2 Penaeus monodon
GAACGACCCAAAGCATCACTAACAATACTACGGCTATATGCCAGATGCAAACAATTTTACTTTTTGCAGTACAAGCGACCCTTCTTATTCTTAAATTTTAATTAAATGTGGTTTCCCTCAACTATCTTTTGGATATTAAGCTCGGGTTTCCTTAGAGTGACAAAAATAAAAGGCGTGAGAAGGAAGTACTGGTAGGTATAGCAGTGTTGATGT
>NC_051415.1:1281864-1281974 GCF_015228065.2 Penaeus monodon
TTAGAGTGTTAGTGCTTGTTCATTGTCATAGAGGTGCTATTGTAGATGGAAGAAGTATCAGAAGGGTAGGTATGTCTGATAGCTTCTAAAATAATCAGTCTTTCAGGAAT
>NC_051415.1:1287684-1287826 GCF_015228065.2 Penaeus monodon
TTTCAGGATTGTTCAATATATTAATTTGAGCGATCGAAGTGGTGCGAGAAATGGCTGGGGGACATTGAGATTCAAGAAGGAGAGAATGACTGAAGGGCACTGAAATGGATGAAATTGAAAAGATTGGAGGTGACTAAATAGC
>NC_051415.1:1287849-1288537 GCF_015228065.2 Penaeus monodon
CGGAGAGTGACGTTCAATACGTAAAGTTAATGTTAAATGTTACTTAATTCCTAGAACAAGCATCATATGGTAACTCCAGTTCTGTGAAAACATGTCGAACATCACGAAGTTTAGCATTAACTTCTGCATCGATGGCCCTCTCTGCCATGGCGATGGCTTGACAACCCTGTTTAAGGGCTTCCATGATGAGTGCGTCACTCTTGCCAGAGCAGCTGCGATTTCCAGGACGAAGCACTAGTGCAACGTGTAAAGTGAGAAATATATTTTGAGAGAGTTTACTCGACATAACTTTGTATTTGCTTGGCATTCATATTCACTTTCTACCATTTTCCCTCTGATGCAGTTCTCTAATATCTTTAAAAAAATGTATACAAAAGTATATCTAAAAGCGCTTTATATAGTGAGGGGTTAAAATTTCAGTTGAAATTGTGTAGTATTCTTAAAAGACACTTCTTAATCATCCGTTTGTTTTTAATAACAAAAATCCCGCAACAACTGATACCATCTACCGAGGTGTCTAAGCTTGACGACTCATAAAAAGTGCACTGTTCTTGGATACATGCATACCTCAGAGGATGACTATATTCCACAGTTTATTTAATGGCGTTCTCGCAGCCTAAGCCTTGATTCAACCCTTAACGAAAAAAATCTTAATTCAGATGTTACCGCTGCACAAGGGCGGCTGCAA
>NC_051415.1:1291943-1292012 GCF_015228065.2 Penaeus monodon
TGCGAGGTGGTGGCGCACTCAAGTCGGGAAGGCGAGGCGCATGGCGGATGAAATGGGTGCAGTGAGTGC
>NC_051415.1:1292509-1293202 GCF_015228065.2 Penaeus monodon
TTGCAGCCGCCGTTGTGCAACGGTAACATCTGAAATTAAGACTTTTTTTCGTTAAGGGTTAAAATCAAGGCTTAGGGCTGCGAGAACGCCATTAAAATAAACTGTGGAATATAGTCATCCTCTGAGGTATGCATGTGTCCAAGAACAGTGCACTTTTTATGAGTCGTCAAGGGTTAGACACCCCGGTAAAGATGGTATCAGTTTTTGCGGGATTTTGTTATTCAAAAACAAAACGGATGATTTAAGAAGTGTCTTTTAAGAATACTACACAATTTCAACTGAAATTTTAACCCTCACTATATAAAGCGCTTTTAGTTATACTTTTGTATACATTTTTTTAAAGATTAGAGAACTGCATCAGAGGGAAAATGGTAGAAAGTGAATATGAATGCCAAAGCAAATACAAAGTTATGTCGAGTAAACTCTCTCAAAATATATTTCTCACTTTACACGTTGCCACTAGGCTTCGTCCTGGAAAAATCGCAGCTGCTCTGCAAAGATGACGCCCCCATATGGAAGCCCTTAAACGGGGTTGTCAGCCACCGCCATGGCAGGGGGCCCAAATCTCAAAAATTAAGAAAAAACTTCGTGATATTCGACATGTTTTCAAAAACTGGAGTTACCATATGATGCTTGTTTAAAATTTAAGTAACATTTAACTTTAAAACTTTTTACGTTTGAACGTCACTCCCG
>NC_051415.1:1293226-1293360 GCF_015228065.2 Penaeus monodon
CTAATTAGTCACCTCCAATTTTTCAATTTCATCCTTTTCAGTCCCCTTTCATCTTTCTTTCCTTCTTGAATTCAATTTCCCCGTCATTTCTCGCACCACTTCGATCGTAAAAAAATATATTGAACAACCTGAAA
>NC_051415.1:1305980-1306675 GCF_015228065.2 Penaeus monodon
TTGCAGCCGCCGTTGTGCAGCGGTAACATCTGAAATTAAGATTTTTTTCGTTAAGGGTTGAATCAAGGCTTAGGGCTGCGAGAACGCCATTAAAATAAACTGTGGAATATAGTCATCCTCTGAGGTATGCATGTATCCAAGAACAGTGCACTTTTTATGAGTCGTCAAGGCTTAGACACCTCGGTAAGATGGTATCAGTTGTTGCGGGATTTTGTTATTAAAAAACAAACGGATGATTTAAGAAGTGTCTTTTAAGAATACTACACAATTTCAACTGAAATTTTAACCCCTCACTATATAAAGCGCTTTTAGATATACTTTTGTATACATTTTTTTAAAGATATTAGAGAACTGCATCAGAGGGAAAATGGTAGAAAGTGAATATGAATGCCAAAGCAAATACAAAGTTATGTCGAGTAAACTCTCTCAAAATATATTTCTCACTTTACACGTTGCACTAGTGCTTCGTCCTGGAAATCGCAGCTGCTCTGGCAAGAGTGACGCACTCATCATGGAAGCCCTTAAACAGGGTTGTCAAGCCATCGCCATGGCAGAGAGGGCCATCGATGCAGAAGTTAATGCTAAACTTCGTGATGTTCGACATGTTTTCACAGAACTGGAGTTACCATATGATGCTTGTTCTAGGAATTAAGTAACATTTAACATTTAACATTTACGTATTGAACGTCACTCCG
>NC_051415.1:1306698-1306840 GCF_015228065.2 Penaeus monodon
GCTAATTAGTCACCTCCAATCTTTTCAATTTCATCCATTTCAGTGCCCTTCAGTCATTCTTTCCTTCTTGAATCTCAATGTCCCCCAGTCATTTCTCGCACCACTTCGATCGCTCAAATAAATATATTGAACAATCCTGAAA
>NC_051415.1:1314370-1314598 GCF_015228065.2 Penaeus monodon
TATATGAAGGAACTCCAGCAGAGAACACGTATTTCCTAATTTTATTCTGCAGTATCTATACACTTGACGGCAAATAGGTAGTCGAACTAACCACCATGGACATCAATTAACTTTAATTTTTTTTTTCGCTGTATATGAAATGCTTAATTCATATACAGATAATATATGAAAAAAAATCAAAGAAATCATAAACATACAATATTTGCAGTTTAGAGTCCATTTTGACTG
>NC_051415.1:1314801-1314955 GCF_015228065.2 Penaeus monodon
AGGAAGTGGTTCTTATAAGCTCATTGATTCCAGTATAAAATTCAAAACATATGAACCAATCGAAATAAATGGAAACCACCTATATGTGGTGTCGACCCCCTATTTATTTTTTTTAGTTTTGAGATAGCTAGGTTGGAAGGAATAGAAATATTAG
>NC_051415.1:1315002-1315404 GCF_015228065.2 Penaeus monodon
TTATGCTTTTAAATTAACAACTATGAAGACAATGACAATCATTTGTTCTAAAAAACAGCAAACGTGATGAACTAGAGATCTGCCCAAGATATTAATCCTTGTCTGAGTCTTTGTTGGAACCTATGTTGGAACAGCATGCAAATGAGCAAAGTTTTACAAAATCTCTCTGCCAAGTTGCCTCTCTCGGAAAATGGAACATGGTTTGGGAGGCACAAGATCTAAATAAGTTTACTACATCACCCCTCTAGTACTTAAGGAACAAAGTAAAAAGTAAGGCAAGAAGATCATGGAAATTGTTTTCAAAACTCGTAAAAGAAGAAAAGTAAAAACAATGCTTCATTATATGCTAATGCCTTGTTACTTACTCCACCTTACAGCATTTTATTTTAATACCGCCGTAAT
>NC_051415.1:1316171-1316258 GCF_015228065.2 Penaeus monodon
ATTTGAAAAAATTATTACAAAGGCAATTTATGAGATATCTAAACCAGATTGGTTTTATTACAATAAGTATTTATTAAAAAATTCAAA
>NC_051415.1:1318271-1318630 GCF_015228065.2 Penaeus monodon
CTGACTGAGAAGCTTCAGTAATTACGTAGGAAAAAGCAATACCTTGTGTTCTTGTGTTTATATTCATGCCCTTTACCAGATATCCTCCACCCCAACTTTCCTAAGAAGCTCATGTGGTAAGTCGTTAATCCTTGAAGTTTAATTACGCCCCGTCTCAGAGGTTCACCAGCCGAAACCATGAGCTCTGAAAACTTTTCCGCCAGAGGAGCTCCTTTTGTTGGGAAATTCCCCTAAATACTGTTAAGGGTCTGTTTTATTGTTCCTGTAAACTGTTACGGGTTTGTCCTTTTTCCTAGTACAATGGTTGAAATTTATCTTTATACATTAGGAATGCCGTTTAGTATTGTTATCGTTATTCT
>NC_051415.1:1321118-1322992 GCF_015228065.2 Penaeus monodon
GCATCCCGATCTTCAGCCCTGTGCTTGATCTTTCCGTTTCTGTTCTGCCGTTATCTTTTTTCGGCAGTAATCGAACAACGTCATTCTCGTCCTTCCTCACCCTTTTTTGCCGATTAGCCTCCCTTCGATGACATCTTAGCAGTCACTGGTGCCTCATAACGTGACCTATCCACTTCTTATGCCGGTTGTAGATGGTCGATATTAATGTTCTTCTCTCTCCAATATTTCGCAATACTTCCTCATTTGTCACTGTTTCTGTCCAACTTACCTTCTGCATTCTTCTCCAAAACTACATCTCTGCACTTTGCAATATCCTGATATTTTCCTTTTTCATGTTCACGACTCTAACACGTACAAAAGTACACTCCACACCAAGGTCTTACTCATCCATTTTTCAACCTTATATTGCACTTCTTCGTTAGCCGCTCTCTTCCCGAGTTAAAGGCAACCTTTGCTAGCCCAAGCCGTGATCTTATCTCTGTACTGCAATATCCGTTGCTTGTCTCAAGGTATTTGAAACTTTCAAATGGATCGTAACACCGCCTTCGCCGTTCTTGTTGATCCTCATCACCTTTGTTTTCTTTACGTTAAATCTCATTCTAAAATCCTCAACAACTGCATTTAGAGGGTACATTGTTTCTTCATAGCAACATTTTTCTCTGAATCTTCTACCTTGGCTTGGTCATCCGCAAAATCACACTGTTTTTACCAGCTGTCCGCCAACTTTCACTCCCTCTTCACAATGCTCTAGTGATGTTCTCACAATTACTCCCGCAATACATTGAAAAGAGAAGGTGACATTAGGTACCCCTCTGCCAATCACTGCTGGTTCCGCCTTTCCGTCTTTAGTTCTTACTGTTGCTGTTTGCTACATATATAAATCGTTGATTAATCTTCTATCTCTTTAATCCACACCAACATGTTTGAGTATTTCCATAAGTTTTTCCCAATTGACTTGGTCGAAAGCATTTTCAAACGATATATATAACTCTTGATCTACACTATTTCGTTCTGACATGCTTCTCATCACCGTTATCGCTTCTCTTGTTCCATGTCCTTTTATAAACCAAATTGGTCTTGCCCAGTTGCATCTGTTATTTTGTTCTCTGATCTTTTCAGAATCTTGAGTACTATCTTTGATGCATGCGATATTAAGCTAATTGTTCTGTGATCTTCACATTTCTTGTCCTCCGGACATTTTACTTCCAAATACATCTGCTGGTGCAGCCACTATCTCATCTAATGCAGTGCCCTTTAAAGTCTTTAACATTTCCGCCGGTATATTGTCTGTTCCTTCTGCCTTCCCTGTTTTTAGTTTTTCAATCGCTTTTAGTACTTCCCTTCTCATGATGTTTGTCCGATTTTGTACTTATCAACTTCTGATTCCTCTTCTACAGATAATTCTGTTGGTCTTCCATCCTTGTTGTACAGCATTTCTATATATTCCTTCCACCTATTTTTGATGTCGTTCGGGTCTGTTATTATTCACCTTTTTTATTTTCTATTCTATTTCTCTTTGAACATTGCTACTTCCCTTGTTGAATATTAATTCCTTTACTTTCTGGTATACTTGATCATATCATATCATCCAGCCTTTCTATTTCTTTACACTTCTCTTCCCACCATTGTTCTCTTGCCCCATCCGTTGTTCTTCACAGTTCGTGTTCAATTTTCGATATTTTCTCTTGCCCTCTTCGGTGTTTTGACGTTTTTCCACTTCTTCCGCTCATCCATCTTAACCAGCATTTCTTCAGTCATCCAAGGCTTCTTTATTCTCTTCGTTTTCACCTTACCAATGGCATTTTCTGCACCTTTAGTCATTGCATTCCTTAATCCTCCCCGTCTGTTGTTTACAGTGATTACAGTTTCGGTGT
>NC_051415.1:1323062-1323634 GCF_015228065.2 Penaeus monodon
TGTCTTAAACCTTTGCCTGACAATGATGTAATCAGGGCTAAAATCTTATATCTCCTGGTGCTTTCCAAGTGTACTCTCTGTTGTTGTTCTTGAATAATGTGTTTGTTATCGTCAAATTGTTTCTTTTCCTCAGCTCATAATTTCCGACCAGTTCAAGATCACTTCATCCCCAACAGTTGCATTCATATCTCCAAGTACCACTACGTAATCTTTGCCTTTACATTATTAATTTTTCTTCGATTTTGTCATACAGTTCCTCCACATCTTTATCTAGATGATCATCAGCCTGTCACTGCAGCAATCAACCTCCATTACGGCTTGAGTGGTCTGTTTGTCAAGTAGCAATGCTACACCACGTTGTGTCTCTTGTCCTCCAAAATATATCATCCGAAAATCACCACTGTTAATATCATCTTGCTCCTCCCATCTTGCCTCTATCATTCCCAAGATGTTGACCTTGTATCTCTCCATTTCCCTCTTTACGTTTTCTTATACCCTCCCCTGCCCGACGCAACACTCTCGTTTAGAGTCCCGTTCACATCGTTATATTTTTTAACTTTATTCTGTGCATC
>NC_051415.1:1324451-1324640 GCF_015228065.2 Penaeus monodon
GGGTAATTTGCTGCACCATCAGGTGTACAGAGAAGCGAACTTTTGTCTCATAATTCAGAAAATATGGCTCTTGAAATTAATAAAATGTTGGGAATGAAAGAAAATGATTAAGGCATCAATCCTCAGCTTCACAGAATGGACGTTCTGTAATTCCGATAGACGAAAGGTAATTTATCTCGGTGACCGTGC
>NC_051415.1:1336354-1336954 GCF_015228065.2 Penaeus monodon
ACAGTAGCTACACTAATTGCAGCCTTCATTTCATAACGTCACTTGCAACTTTTATAATTAGTTTTCATTACGCAATAAGGGGTCGTCGCGAAATCTTTCCGCCTTCATCGTCGCCTCCACCATTCTCCCATTTCGCCGTAAATAGGTGGCACATAACGTACGAGGTAGTTGGCTCTCGGTGCTCGCCTGGGTGTCGACTTGCAGGGCGAACACAGTAAACTGCCGCGAACTCACTGAATGAAATTGAATTTATGTTCGAACCATTCATTATAGCTTTTTAGAGAGTATTGTTCCTATGTGCTACCATGAATTTCTCTTACTTGGTGAAATAATCCAACAGTGATTGCGCCTCACATATAATTCACATATTCAGAGAATTGATATCATATTTCGCCAAGTGACACTGCCCTCTTGTCTTTTAAAATGTAAAATACTGCTCCCGTGATAACTAACAGCTATTGTCGTCTAATATCCCGATTCTACAAAAGCCATATGCTCTGTTAAAGGCAAAGCTGTTTATCCTCTTAATTTACTGCAGGCCCATCGATGCTACGGGTCCTGGTATTTTCGTTACGCTTATAAGCCAGTGCAAGGATTTCA
>NC_051415.1:1337983-1338644 GCF_015228065.2 Penaeus monodon
ACAAATTATGCTGTTTATCCTTTGTCTTGTGTTTATTCATATGTATATAATATATGATGATGCATATAAGTGGCCAGAATATACACATTTGTTGGATGCATATACAATCGAAGCATACCTGTGCATTCTTGTATTTTCTTCTCATCACGGATGCATACCTACATACGGTAAATAATTAAAAACAAGAGTGAATCATCGTATCCTACAATTCTTATTGTCAGTAATGTATGAACAAATCGTTTTGATAAGTATCTAAGATAATTATTTTAATAATGGCCGTGAATAACTACAGCTTCTTGTTCGAAGTAGGGAACTCTATGCCGAGTAAAATGCTGTAACGCATTATTCTTCAATTACGTCATAAATCGTGCCCTTTAGAACTTATGCCAAATATGTTGCCAACTCGAAAAGACAGACTCGAAAGCACTTTGTTAGTTTACTAATGGAAAAAGTTTTTTGGATCATGATTTAATCCTGCTACGCGCAGAAAGCATTAAGGGATCAGACACTCGAGTCTGATTAATTTCTTTGAAAGACGTTTTCGCGGCCATGGAAAGGTTTTTAGCTGAATGTGCGAAGGTTAGGATGCAAACTTCTCGCACATCATCATTGAAAATATCATACTGCTAGATATGATTCAAATACTGGTGTGTGTTTTTAA
>NC_051415.1:1340305-1340465 GCF_015228065.2 Penaeus monodon
CATCTAGATGATTATCAAACGCTATCATAATTACTGACGAGTAAGATTTTCACTGATTACCGATGATTTGCTACTCTGCTTTTAATTATTCACCGTATGTATGTATGGCATCCGAAGAATAAAATACAAGATTGCAATGTATGCCTTAATTGATATTTGC
>NC_051415.1:1340963-1341386 GCF_015228065.2 Penaeus monodon
TCTCCCTAAGCTACGGTATCACACGACTCTGTATTACTCGGGGTCCCGAGATACGCCAAGTTTTGGGGCCCGACAACTCAATGCTGGGGCAAAACCCCGAGATACGCTAAGACCCGAGAAGACGAACATGTTGGGTCTTTGCTCCGGCGAAAGTCGGGGCAATTTTTCCATAGTCAAAAACTATACTTCATATTTTGTACAAATAATTTTATGAAATATATTATTCCCTTTTTTGCTACAAAATATGATTTCATAATGTATATAACCTGCATTACAATAAAATTGATTGCAGTGAATTAAAAAATAATATTTGATATGTCGTTCAGAAGCTGAATTGACCGACGAAGGTAAATAGTCGCACAGCTTGGAGGAGGCGGGTCATTCAACTATTTTCTCGCAAAATGGAACATGTCAATTTCTCCC
>NC_051415.1:1341467-1341853 GCF_015228065.2 Penaeus monodon
AAACCTTGAAACGAAGTGCAATGGAGCAAATTTGTAACGAGCTTCAAGTGGAGTTTCCTGAGATGGAAAATCTCACAGCAGGTAAGATTTGTTTTTACATTATTTTCATGTAGATATTACTCATATTTTATTTAGGTTATTATTAGTATACATTTATACATAGAGTACCTATAAATTACCCTGAATTTAAGAGAATTCCCCCCTCAAAAAAAATCAATAATAATATTTTTTGTATTATTTTACATTAACGCAACCAAAGAATCTGAGGAAACCAACATAACTAAATCATGTCGTTTTAGTCTAACTCAACGTTAAAATAAGCGCATGTTTTAATTTTGAAATTAATCAGTCTCCAAAATGCATAAATAGGCAATATAAACTGTTAA
>NC_051415.1:1341899-1342509 GCF_015228065.2 Penaeus monodon
CCTCTGGTTGGAGGGCTCCTCATAAAACCTCTCTTTTCCTGAGGTTTGGTTGTGGTAATGTAAAACTTTACCAAATTTTTATATTAATATATTTTTATCTATTCCATTATTTTGAAAGAAACATATATTGTATGGAATGTCCTTATGAAGAACTTAATTTAGCCTAGGTACGTGCAGTCTCCCTTGAGGTTTGCTTTTAACAATTACCATGGGTATAAATACAATATAATCTCTTAAAACAGGAGTACCATTATAATTTTAATTCTAGCTTATTCTTATATTTTCTGTTTCAGGCTGCTTGTTAACTAAATTTCAGTATTTGAGGAGCCATTTTCAAAAACAACTGAGGAAAATTCAGTCTGCACCCAGTGGATCTGGAAGGAAACCCATCATCAAATGGGAATTTTTTAAGGTTACTCCTTTCTTCAACGGGCCTACACTGCTGAGAATAGCATCTCTACATTTGAAACTAGAAGAGAAAAAAAAGTGGAGAATGAGAATGTAAGTCTTTTGTTGTTAGTAACCAAATAAAGGTACTTTGCATTAAGGAAAGGCTGTCATGCCCAGGTGTTGATGTTATTCTGAAATGAAAGATCAGATCAGATAAGAC
>NC_051415.1:1342551-1342767 GCF_015228065.2 Penaeus monodon
AGTTGGAAAAAATCTTCCTTTACAGCAAAATAACTTGGGTAAAGAAAAGCCTATATATTAAGATACATGTCTTTATGTGCTGTCCGGTTTTTGTTCGACAAAACATGAATTTTCCGTGATCTCGTGTTTCTAAAAAAATTTCCCTTTAAATGAGTACATGAACAATAATAGTTCATTTAATCAGAAAGTTCTGCCTCTGGCGTAGGTTATTTACTC
>NC_051415.1:1342816-1343739 GCF_015228065.2 Penaeus monodon
AATAAACAAGATACATCTTATTTTCAGGTGTCTCTGGAAGATCGTACAGAGATTTGTGTGATGGCCCCTGGGGTGAACTTGTTGATCCAGATAATCCCGGATACCAGAATGATGCACCTGCAAATTTCATAAGTGAAGCAACACCAAAAGGACCCTCTAAAAAACAGAAGAAAGCCCCCATAGATGCAGTCAATGAGAAAATAATGAGTCGCTCCCTTTACTACAGGAAAATTTCCAAGCAAGAATGCAATCTCTTAGAGCATCATACCCTGCAGCTGATGCATTAAATGCATTTATGAGATTTTTGCCAGCTTCAGAGTATAAATTAAAGTTAAAAGTTTCCCCAAAAAGTTTTTTCCTTAATTTCTGAAGCTGCTCAGGAAATTTGTGCAAATGAAAATGCTTAAAACTGGCCCTTTGAATAGATTTTGTTATTTAATTTTGTTATGTTGCATATATATACTTTAAAATAGCATTTTTTTCTTAGGAAAATATATTTTCTTTGTATTTGTTACAATTATTTCTCATTTATTAATTGGTTTTAAATGCAATATTGCTTTATATTTTTGGTTAATAGACTGGTCAGTGTGGTTGTGAATTAGGTTAAGAATTTTTCTCAATACTGTATGTATATTTCTATTTAGATTTTTTTTTACTTGGAAATATGGACCTATTTTTATTTCCAAATTTTTTGCAATATTGTTTCACCATCTGTGATAGTTTTAAAATTTTATACAATGAAGTGAAGTGAAATTATATACTTATCTTTTCTATAAATATTTTCTTTTTTTCTTACCCTTTTATATTTATGTATTGATTCTGCAAATTCATGAGTGAAATATAATGGTTTTAAAGGTAGAAAAAAGTGAAAATACTTTAATAAGTTTATTCTTAATACAGAGTATTCCATACCAGTTGAAGAA
>NC_051415.1:1343783-1343959 GCF_015228065.2 Penaeus monodon
CTATCTTTTTTAACTAAATTTCAAGATTTTTGCTATTACTACAAAACTTTAAACAGTACATTTCAAAATAAAATTATTTAGGGTTTTACCATTACATTTGAGATACACACAAATGCATCAATGAAGAAGTGCCATTCTTCTGCCATGTACCTACGGGGGATTTAATACCTTTTCAA
>NC_051415.1:1344059-1344277 GCF_015228065.2 Penaeus monodon
GGGTTTTTTTTTTTTTTCCTATTTTGAATTAAAAAAAAAATTTTTATTTTTTTCTGAGATGAAGTAAATATTTTTAAAAAGTTTCAGTGTCAATCTCTTTTTGCTTTTTAATAAATCTTTACCTTAATATTTTTTCGTGATTTTTATTTAGAAAAAAAAAGATAATTTTATTTTTCTTTGTATGTTTTCCGTTTGTTAAATTCACCTGTTTTTCCCCC
>NC_051415.1:1344509-1344998 GCF_015228065.2 Penaeus monodon
ACATAAAAGTGGCACGGGAGGACTTTACAAAAGGGGGGTTTCATCTTTTGACCAAATTTCCCCTAATGCATATAAGATTATGTATGCCAGAGAAAAGCAATTACATTAATTGTGATTAAGCTGTCATAACACTTAATAATTAAGGCGATTAAGAAAACAAACACCCTAGATATCTAGATTAAGCATCGATAAGGCTGCCATTAAAAAGATAAATAACTTGTGTCGAGGTAATTAAAAAAACTGCTATTTTTTTACGCAGCTCCACTCGGTGTGTTTTTATGACACATAAGCCTGCTACCGGTGTTGGGCAAAAAACAACAAGCGGGAAACAAGTTTCTGCATTTTGAGACGGATACCAGAATTTATTTCATATCTTTCATTATTTTTTGTAAAATTTTGTCGGGAGAACGAAAATTTCCCGGGAAACACCTATTCCCCGTAATGCCTATAGATTTCTTTTATCTATAGAGAAAAAACACACACACATTT
>NC_051415.1:1346048-1346508 GCF_015228065.2 Penaeus monodon
GGGTGTGTGGGGTGTACATATAAGTAGCACAGGAGACATTACGAAATGGGGGTTCATCGTTGACCACATTTCCTCCTAATGGCATAAAAGATTATGTATGCCAGAGAAAAGCAATTACTTTAAATTTGTGTTTAACCCTGTCATAACACATTAAAATTAAGGCGATTAAGAGACAAACACACCTAGATATCTAGATTAAGCATCGATAAGGCTGCCATTAATAAATAAATAACTTGTGTCGAGGTAATTAAAAAATGCTATATTACGCAGCTCCACTCGGTGCATCTTTTTATGACACATAAGCCTGCTACCGGTTTTGGGGCAGAAAACAACAAAGCGAAGCAAGTTTTCTGCATTTTTAGAGACGGATACCAGCTTTTATTTCATATTTTTCATTATATTTGTAAAATTTTGTCGGAGAGAAGAAGATGCCCGGCCACAACCTATTCCATGTAATGCA
>NC_051415.1:1349607-1351015 GCF_015228065.2 Penaeus monodon
GTTAAGCTACGGTAAACACTACTCTGGTATAACTGGGGGTCCTGAGATACGACAAAATTTTGCCCCGGCAAACTCGAATGCTGGGGAAAAACCCCGAAATACGCTAAACCCCGAGAAGACGAACATGTTGGGTCTTTGCTCTGGCGAAAGTCGGGCAATTTTCCATAGTCAAAAACTATACTTCATATTTTGTACACATAATTTTAAAAATTTATTTATTTTTCCCTTTTTTTTGCTACAAAATATGATTTCATAATGTATATAACCTGCATCACAATAAAACTGATTGCAGTGAATTTTAAAAAATTATTTTTGATATGTCGTTCAGAAGCTGAATTGACCGACGAAGGTAAATAGTCGCACAGCTTGGAGGAGGCGGATCATTCAACTATTTTCTCGCAAAATGGAAAATGTCAATTTCTCCTCAGAAGTGATCCACTCTTTTTTAGAGAAAGTGCGTGAAGTAAGCCACTCTGGAACATCAAAAAATAAACATTACACCAAAAAACCTTGAAACGAAGTGCAATGGAGCAAATTTGTAACGAGCTTTAAGTGGAGTTTCCTGAGATGGAAAAACTCACAGCAGGTAAATTTGTTTTTACTTTATTTTCATGTAGATATTACTCATTTTTTTTTTAGGGTTTTTTTTTGTATATACATTTATACATTTGAGTACCTACAGATTACCCTGAATTTAAGAGAATTCCCCCCCCCCCTCCAAAAAAAAAAAAATCAATAATATAATTTTTTTTATTATTTTACATTAAGGCAACCAAAGAATCTGAGGAAAACCAACATAACTAAATCATATCGTATTAATCTAACTCAACATTAAAATAAGCGCATGTTTTTAATTTTTTTAATTTAATCAGTCTCCAAAATGATAAATAGGTAATATAAACTGTTAAAGGTTTTGGTTGGGGTTTGGTTTGGACAAACTAACGTTTAGGTTAGGTTACCTCTGGTTAGAGCGCTCCTCAGAAAACCTCTGGATTCCTGAGGTTTGGTTGTGGTAATGTAAAACTTTACCAATTTTTTATACTAATATATTTTTTTTTTTATTCCATTATTTTGAAAGAAACATATATAGTATGAAATGTCCTTATGAAGAACTTTATTTAGGCTAGGTAGGTGCAGTCTCCCTTGAGGTTTGCTTTTAACAATTACCACAGGTATAAATAAAATATAATCTCTTAAAACAGGAGTACCATTATCATTTTAATTCTAGCTTATTCTTATATTTTTTTCAGGCTGCTTGTTAACTAAATTTCAGTACTTGAGGAGCCATTTTCAAAAACAACTGAGGAAAATTCAGTCTGCACCCAGTGGATCTGGGGGGAAACCCATCATCAAATGGGAATTTTTTTAAGCTTGCTCCTTTCTTCCCAAAAGGCCTACACTGCTGAGG
>NC_051415.1:1354374-1359075 GCF_015228065.2 Penaeus monodon
GGAATAGCATCCCTTTTCATTTGAAAACTAGAAGAGAAAATGTGGGAATGAGAGTGTAAGTTGGAGTCTTTTTTTGTTAGTAACCAAATAAAAGTACTTTGCATTAAGGAAGGGCTGTCATGCCCAGGTGTGATATTATTCTGAAATGGAAGAGGGTCAAATGAAAGATCAGATTTAAACACATTTTAAGATATTTATGACTTTTTAAATATTCTTTAAAAGTATAAAGTTGGAAAAATCTTCCTTTACAGCAAAATAACTTTGGGGAAAAAAAAGCCCATATATTAAAATACATGTCTTTATATGCAATACGGCATTTGTTCGAAAAAACGATTTTTTCCGTGCTCTCCTTTTTCTCAAAAAATTTCCCTTAAAGAACATTAAAAATAAAGTTCAATTTAATCAGAAAGTTTGCCTAGGCTTTAGGTTTTTACAAATTTAATTTTTTAATTAAATTTTTCTCTTTTTCATTTTTATAGATAAAAAAGATAATCTATTTTCAGGTGTCTATGGAAGACGACGAGTTTTGTATGAGGGCCCCCGAAAAATTGTTGATCCGTGACCCAGGATACCAGAATACTCCCTGCAAATTCATAAGTGAAGAAACCCAAAACGACCCTCTAAAAAATGAAAAAAAGCCCCAAGATCAGTAATAAAAAAAATATTGGTCGCTCTCTTATTCGGGAAAATTTCCCCCAAAAGCAAAATGCAATCTCTTAGAGCATGCCCCTCAGCTGAGCATTAAATAAATTTAAAATTTTTTGCCAGTTTCAAGTATAAATTAAATTTAAAATTTCCCCAAAAATTTTTTTCCAAAATTGTTGAAGCGCTCGGAAAAAATTATGCAAATAAAAATGTTAAAACTGGTTTAGAATATTTTTAGTTTAGAATTTTTTGTTGTATTTTTTAGTTTCGTTTTTTGCAAAAATATTTTTAATTTAAAAAAGCTTATTTCTTAGGATATTATTTTTCCTGTATTTTTTTCAATTATTTCCCTTTTGTTTTTAGTTTTTTAATAGCAAAATTTTTTTATATTTTTTAGTTTAAAAGACTGGTCAGTGGGTTGTGATATTAGGTTAAGAATTTCTCTCAATACTATGTTATTTCTATCTATAAAATTTTTTTTTCTTGGAAGTATGGATCCTATTTTTTTTTACCAATTTTTTACAATATTGTTTTACCATCGTGATAGTTTAAATGTATCAATGAAGTGAAATGAAATTTTAATTGTCTTTTTTGATATTTCTTTTTTTCTTTCCTTTATATTTATTTTTATCTGCAAATTCATGGTCAAAAATTTAAGGTTTTTAAAAACGCATGAAACAGTGAAAATACGTAATAAGTTCATTTTTAATACAGCGTATTCATACCAGTTAAGAACATTAAAAAAATAATATAAGGATAAAAATGCAAAAATAAATCGTCTCCCATTTTTTTAACAAATTTCAAGATTTTGCTATTACTACAAAGTACTTAAGCAAGATACATTGCAAACTAAAATCATTGAGGATTGTTGACCCATTACATTTCTGCGTATACACAAATGCATCAATGAAGATAGTGCATTCTCCTCTGCCATGGTACCTACCTTGGGTCAGAAATACCTTTTTCAAGGCTTCTCGTACAACTTTTGCCTCTGAGCATGACCTTTGGGACAGATTGTCAAGTTTTCTAGGGTATTCGGCAGGTACACTTTCCATATCCCAGAATGCAATACTCCAATATTTAATATCTCTCCTACTAGCTGGCTGTACGGGTTTTCCCATTTTCATCTTAGAAAATTGAAGTGCTAAGCGGCATATATGATATTCTTCACAGTCTCTGGTCTTGCAGCTATTGGCTCCAATATTCTGAATTTGGATACCAGAATACCAAATGATTTCTGATAATCTCCTTGCCCTTGAGAGTTGTAGTGGAATATTCTGTATTTCGTCATATTTCTATCTGGTATGGGGTTCATAAAATAGGTTTTAGGGAAAGGCATAATATCCCAAATATCCACAAAAGGAGAATATTGGTCACAATAGCAGGAAGGGCTGGGGGTATGCTAACGTATTTATCTCAGTGCATTGTCGCAACGTGCAATTTTATCCCATACTCCACTGTCAGAAGCTGTCCTTGGACCCGACATTCTACATAAGAAACGATAACTGTGCAGCAACTAAGGCCAGCCATATCACACTGTTGTGACATTATAGTCATAATATTCAGATCCAGCATTAGATTAGCTTTTTAATGTGGACTCTCTGGCCATCGTAAAGCTATGATACAACATTGGAAATTCCACAGATTATAAAAACACTGGCACGCGTGCATTCCTCTCGGTGGTAGGAAGTTGACTCGCGTCTGGCACTATGTAAGCTTAGCCTGACAGACCCAGGAATTATGGAGGATATCAAATGTGCTGATTTGTATGTAACACCCAATGAACGTTGAGATTTCCTGGAATAAAAAAAAAAACTTACTTTAATCTCTAGTATTAGCTTTATGAAATTGAATATAATTTTAGTGATAATTCGTACACAGTGGTCGAGAAAATAAAAATTGCAGTGTCCTATCATGTTGAGATTCACTTCTTACTTTAGATAGCCAGTTCAACTCACCTAACTAAGTAAATTAACTTAACCTAGAAAGATAAATTGTCAGTTAATTATAATTTAGACATCACGAATTACTTTTTCTGCCCATAATGATATGCCAAAAAATTTCTGAAAATTTGTAGTAAAGAATTCAAGATATAACATAGTGCCAATTATGGTTAAGTCTAACTTCCAAACCAAAGAGTATCAGGACTATTCTGAATATAATGTGTGGGACGCCTTGCTTGTGTATATTACACAATGTGAAAGCACACTAAACTTAACCTAATTTACACCACAGTGACTGGACTGAAACAGTGTCAATAGCAAGATTTGGGGTCTGCCTAAAAACGCATTCCGAACCTTTTAGACGTCAGAAAAGATATAAGAAACATGAATCCAATATATCTTAACCTAACCTAGTAAACAATTCTGATATAAATCAAGATGAAGACGGTAAAGATATGGCAATGAAGATAGGAGCTGCACATGTCCAATGTGTAATGCTATTTCCCAGCAAGTACTTGCGGCCGTAAAAGATCATATAACCAATCAACCTTACTCGAACCACCCAGTAGGGGCTCTGCCCCGGACCATCCACTGAAGTAACTTCTGTTCCCATTCAAAAGGCTGGGATAGCCATCAACTCATATAACGATAAAATATACCTACAGTAAAACTCGTGGAGGCAGCCATGCGGCTGTATGATATAGGAATGAGTCAATCAGGAGGCGACCACTGTGACGTAAACTCCCTTTAAGCACTACAAAGGCGACGATGGACGAAACCCCTTAAGCCATTCAAATGCGACCTGGTGTCCGGTTCTCTAACACACTTCAAGTAAATTGGATTCATGTTTAGGGGGCGGACCAGGATTTAGAGATGGACAACTGATAGCATTCTTTGAAAGATAGACACCATAGACCCTAACCAAGCCTGAGCAATTAACCAAACCTATGTACAGAGAGCAAAAACAATTTCAATGTTTATTTTCCATGTTGTCATAATGATAGAAAATGACTGCCAGGACCACCACAGTGGAAAGATCAAGGCATTAAAACTATACTTTCATGTCCTATCATTCCAAACTGAGCAGATGCGGCTAGGGGACAGACATAAACATTTGGGTGCGCATGACGCAGTACCTGTAAAGAAGACATCATGGAACATTTCTTTATGTGTTTGCTGTTTACACATGTTAGGCCACTGCATGATCAATTATAATTTTAGACATAAAAAGTGGTGGGTCAGGGTCCTTAGCCATCGGTTGAGGCCACTTCGAGCAAAACAGGGATCGGGGGCAAGACACCAACTGGGGGGTTAGGTAGAGGTTGATTAGGTTATACAAGCAGATGCGAACTTAAAATCATTCGAAACTAGAAAAAAAAAACCCTTTCAAAAAAGGTTACGGTCGTTCTCTATCCACATCTAACTGAGCTCTGCTATCAGAAGAAGGTATATCATTCCCTAACTTTTTTCAAACCTAATCATTGCAAAAAAACATCAATATACATGAAAAAAGGACTTTTTTGCGAGCGTCCCTCAAAAATGCAACCACATTCTCCTTACTGTGGATAAATATCGAAGGGTGAATGTAATCCGTTTAGTGGTAGGAAATCTCTCAATTTAGTATCTTGTTTTTGAATGGAGTGGTGACACAAGATTTAACAGCGCAAAATAAAATTTTGTCGACTCCTGTGGACATCCCTCTCCACCCAAGTCTATCCTCCATTCGGATTTACTTTAAAGATTTTGCTGCTGCTTTGCATCCACGTTGCACGACAATCTATCTTCTGTTTTATACTTTGCTTGGTGACATTGCTGGCTGCAGCAGGGCTTGCAATAGTCTAAAATACACGATGTGTACTCGATAGGGCTCTTCAAAGGAGTCCCGCCATGACGTGAGGTTATTGTTTTTGCCGGGACGGTGGTTCTGTTAGTACAAGACCACTTGACGAAAAAAATGCTGGGCAGCCCCAGGGAAATGTGTAGGGCATACCCGGGGCCCCGAGACGTTGCAAGAGTAGTGTACCGAGTTACTGTAACAGATTGCAAGTATGGCTAAAACATCTCATCATATCAAGTTTATAAACATCCGTCAGCAATAAGCGACATGAATCAA
>NC_051415.1:1368215-1368362 GCF_015228065.2 Penaeus monodon
CAGCTACACAGAAAACTATCGTTAGAACATCATGCTAAGCATTCTGACACAAACCACGAAACTTTTTGAAATATAGTTGTTAACGCTAGGAAACTGCTGGTACCCCTGATTTTCTACCTCCTTTTAGTAAATCACGAATTAAGAGAC
>NC_051415.1:1368721-1369228 GCF_015228065.2 Penaeus monodon
ATAAATTTTGAATGTAAATTTAAAGCATTTACTGGCGAGTGTGTTTTGATCATCGGTGAAGAACATACATTTGTTTTATGTTATAATTACGAGTCTGGCTGATCTATCCACAAGAGTATGGAATTTAAACTGAGAACCTTGAACATTTATGTTAAAGTTGTCGAAATAAGTTTTGAATTGCATATATGTATGAAATGTGGAATATTCTATACTTATATTGTGGATCATTTGTTTTGTGATGTTTAAATAGATAACATTTTGGTATTTGAAACAATATTTCTATGAATTTCAATTGTGATATATGCAGAGATATTTGCATATGAAACGTGGAATATTCTACACGTCTACTGTGGATCATAGAATATGTGATATTGTTTAAATAGATTACATTTTGGTATTTAAAGTCTAATATTACTGTATACGTTTATACTATCGATCCATAACTTTGTGATATTAGTCTAAAAATATATGTAACATTATATGTTTGCAAATGGAGTAATATTCAAA
>NC_051415.1:1369318-1369393 GCF_015228065.2 Penaeus monodon
TGATCTCCACCAGGTTGAATAAAATTAATAAGGACAACGCTATACACAGCCTACTGATTCTTCTAGTATGTGTGT
>NC_051415.1:1371419-1372685 GCF_015228065.2 Penaeus monodon
GAGTGTGTGTGTGTGTATGCGGCACATTGTACGGCTCTTTGTATTTTTCTTTTTTCCTCATTGAATCAATGGGAAAAAGAAATGAACGCGAAATATGCATTCATGCTCGTCGACTTTCCCTGGTCGTCTGGCGAGGGTCGAAAATGTGTTGCATTCCGACCTTCGTTGGAAATATCGCTAAACCATTTCTCTAATCCGTTAGGAATTCAGTTACCGTCCTGGAACCTTGCGTAGAAAGCACGCGGTTCAAATAATGTTTTAAGACAGAGATTGAAAACGTTCAATCCAATCTTATTCCATATATAAAACTGCAAGATTGTTATTATTCGTCACTGTTTTTATTTGTCAAAAAAATCACTAGAAATCATATCCACCTTTTGATTACATATGAAATAAAATAAATGAAATGACTTCGCTCCTTCTTTCTGTTACCCAGTTGTTCGCAAACAAAGAATCATGCAGTTTATTTCTCTATGCAAAATTTTAATGTGGCAAACGTCTTTGAAGTCACTACAGTCACCTCGGATTGTTACTGGCTGCCCTACAGACTACTCATTCTTCAGAAGGATTTCTTGCACTAGAAGTATAACTAAGATAAACAGAAGATAAGTGTCTGTCGTGTAACCAACTCACCCGGGTCACTTTGGGCCATCCTTTACACAAAAAGCCGCCTTTGCGGAGATAATATTTAGCGCTGTTCCGCCAAAATGACAACGAGCTTTTCGTTTCTTCTGTAAAGCCATGGTTGCAGGATCACCAGACTGATTGCCCCGACTTGTGAATGCATAATCAGACCACCAGCAATTCTGCATTCTGATTTGCATCACCACTTCATATCCTGGGTTTTCTCTTTGCCATTGATATCATTTCATATCTGTTGACCTTTGTGTATAGTTTATCAGTTTTGTATTCTTTCAAAGTCGACAGCTTGCTCGATCCTCTGATCTATGGGGGAAAAATATGGTCTGGTGTTTTGCACTTTTCGTAGACACATTTCTTCTTTCTCTGTTTTATTATGTTTAGTTGTGAAAGGATTTTTTATTTTCCTGTTTACTCTATTGTTTATGTTTCCTCACCTCACAGACTAACGATGAATATCTTAAGAATGTTCTCGTCATGGACATTCAGCGATTCAAATACGCACGAGATGAAGCAGATGCACTGGTCCTACACCGAAGTTCTGCGTCTTTGCTCTTGCCTTGTCGTTCAGAAGATTAAGACATAAACAAGAGACGCAGACATCAATCTAAGAATATTGCTTTTAAT
>NC_051415.1:1372924-1373196 GCF_015228065.2 Penaeus monodon
GTCACAACAAGATTACACAAATTTCAGAATAAACTGAATATTGCCAACACTCAATATTTTTCATAAAGGCTCCATAAGATCACACGGAAGGCATGAAAACCTCAATCACTGTTTGTAACGGCAGTGCATTTCTCTATTTCATGTTAGATCTAGAACGTTACATTCAAACTTTAAGAGAGAAAAGGCTAATTTTGAAAAATGGGGTTTTGCCTTGTGCTTCACTATTGGTACCTACCGACGCAGATATTCCATTTTGCAGTACTTTTCTCATT
>NC_051415.1:1373414-1373674 GCF_015228065.2 Penaeus monodon
CTTTTTACTTGTTATTTCATCTTAATCCTTCCCCCTTCCTAGGATATCAGTTCCTCCAGTTGTTGTCTCGCTCGTGAATTACCCCGAGTGTCACCTCCAAGCCTTGAGCTTCTTTGTTCGCGATGCCTCCTTGCGGCCATTTTAATTCGCCTCGTATTTTCATGATCACTGTGTAGGATAAAAATTCCATACATATGAATTTACTCATCGTCTGGGAAAGGACAGGACATTGCTTATTAAACGGTCCCCTAATATTATTC
>NC_051415.1:1373774-1373839 GCF_015228065.2 Penaeus monodon
GCCCAATGTACCAATGCTGGTTCCTTGTGTGGGGGTTACAGGCTTAACCAAAGGGTGTTTTCCTA
>NC_051415.1:1375043-1375781 GCF_015228065.2 Penaeus monodon
GTTAAGCTACGGTCACACTACTCTGGTATAACTCGGGGTCCTG
This sequence comes from Penaeus monodon, assembly GCF_015228065.2. Lineage (NCBI taxonomy): Eukaryota > Metazoa > Arthropoda > Malacostraca > Decapoda > Penaeidae > Penaeus > Penaeus monodon. The sequence continues at coordinate 1,375,087 of NC_051415.1, forward strand.
AGATACGACAAAATTTTGCCCCGGCAAACTCGAATGCTGGGGCAAAACCCCGAAATACGCTAAAACCCCGAGAAGACGAACATGTTGGGTCTTTGCTCTGGCGAAAGTCGGGGCAATTTTTCCATAGTCAAAAACTATACTTCATATTTTGTACACATAATTTTATAAAATTTATTTATTATTCCCTTTTTTGCTACAAAATATGATTTATAATGTATATAACCTGCATCACAATAAAACTGATTGCAGTGAATTTTAAAAAATAATATTTGATATGTCGTTCAGAAGCTGAATTGACCGACGAAGGTAAATAGTCGCACAGCTTGGGAGGAGGCGGATCTTTAAACTATTTTCTCGCAAAAGGGAAAAATTTGTCAATTTCTCCTCAGAAGTAAATCCCTTTTTTTTAAGAAATGCGGAAGTAAAAAGCCACCTTCCCCCTTGGAATAAAAAAAATTTAAAAAATTTCCCTAAAATTGGAAAAATGCAAGGGGGAAAATTTTTTTTCCCTTTTTAAAGTGGATTTCCTAATTTTTTTGGGAAAATTTTTAAAAAGGTAAAAAATTATTTTTAAAAATTTTTTTCCCCCCCCCAAAAAAAAAAATTAAAAATAAAATTTTTTTTTTTTTTTAATTAAAAACAAAAACTGGGGAAAACCAAAATTTAAAATTTAAAAACTTTAAAAAATTTCCCCC
>NC_051415.1:1375810-1376235 GCF_015228065.2 Penaeus monodon
TTTTTTTTTTTTTAAATTAAAGGCAAATTTTGGGAATTTCCTGGAGGGAGAAAACCCTAACCAAATTTTTGTTAAATTTAAAAATTTTAAAAATTTAAAAATAAATTTTTTTTTAATTTTTTTAAGAAACAGTTTAAAAAATGCCATAAAAACTTTAAGGGGGGAGGGGGGTTTTGGGGGGGTTTGGTTTTTTAAAAGGTTAAAAAATATAATCTTTTAAAAAACGGATCCTTATCATTTTAATTCTGCTTATTCTTATATTTTTTTCAGGCTGTTTGGGTTAACAAAAATTTCAGTACGGGGGGCCATTTTCAAAAACAACTGGGAAAATTCAGTCTGACCCATGGATTGGGGGGAACCCTCATAAAAGGGGGAATTTTTTTTAAGCTTGTTTCCTTTCTTAAACGGCCTACACTGCTGAGGTT
>NC_051415.1:1379194-1380742 GCF_015228065.2 Penaeus monodon
CCCCGTCTTCTCTGGCCACCACAAGGAATGGGGCCCTTGCTTCCCTGTAAAAAACCCCAACAAATTTTTGAACCGGCCCCCCTTCCCGCACCACGAGGGAAAGGTGGGAGGGGGGCCCGTCCCCTTTTCGGTCTTTCCCCTTTATTTCCTTATTTTCCCCACCTTTTTATGGCAAATCAGGGGCCCCTGGCCCTTCACGTCACTTTCGGCCCCTCAGGGCCAAAGCCCCTCCCCCAAGGGGGCCCCAATTCCCCTTTGGCCCCTTTTTCCGCTCCACACAAATTCCAGTTTAACCCCTTTTAAACCATTTTTCCCGGCCCCCTTTTTGTTCTTTTGCCAAACCAAAAACCCCCGGCTAGCAATAGGCCTTTTTTGAAAAAAAAAAATTGGGGTTTTTTTCCCTTTTTTTGGTTTTCCAAAAAATTTCCTTAAAATGATTCCCCTTCAATAATTTTGAAAAAAATCAAAAAAGGTTTTGTAAGGCTTTTAAAATATTTTCTATAAAAATTTAAATTTTAAATTTGGAAAAAAAATTTCCCCTTTTTTCCCCCTTTTAAAATTTAAAAAAAGATAAATTTAAATTTTTTATGCTCGGAAGTTTTAAAAAAAATTTTTTTTGGCCCCCTCAAAAAACCCTTTTGGGGTCCCAAAATGTTCCCAATTAACCCGAAAATTCCCCCCTGAATTTTAAAATTTTAAAAAAAAAACCCCCCTTTTTAAAAAAAAGAAAACAAGATCCATTTTTAATGGAAAAGGAAAATTTTGGAGTGGCCCCCTTGTTTCCCGGGGAAAAATTTTCCAAAGAAGACTCATCTCTTTAAGGAAAACAAACCAAAAACCCCTTTAAAAACCCCCCAAAACCCGCTGAAAAAAATTAAAAAGCCTTTTATTGGAAAATTTTTGCCAAAACTTTCAAAAAGGTATAATTAAAAAAGTTAAAATTTTTCCCCCAAATTTTTTTTTTTTCCTAATTTTTGAAGCTTTCTCAGGAAATTAGTGCAAATGGAAAAAGATTAAAAACTGGTCTTAATAGATTTTGTTTAGAATTAATTTTTTTTTATTTATTTAGGGTTTTGTTTGTTTTCATAAAATATACTTTAAATTTTAAAAAAGCATTATTTTTAGGATATATATTTTCCCTTGTATTTGGGTTTCAATTATTTCCCATTTTTATTTAGTTTTAATATGCAAATTTTTTTTTTTGATTAAAAATTTTTAGTGTGGTTTGAATTAGTTAAAATTTTCTCCCCAATATATGTATAATTTTTTTATCTTAATTTTTTTTACTGGAAGTTTGGGTCCCTTTTTTATTACCAAAATTTTTTACAATATTTTTTTTCACCTCTGTGATAAATTTAAATTGTATACAAAAAGGGGAAGTGAAAATTTTATCTTGTCTTTTTTTAAATATTTTTTTTATTTTTACCTTATATATTTATGTATTGGGGTTTTGCAAAATTTAGAGTCAAATAAATGGTTTTAAAGGATGAAACAGTGAAAATATTTAATAAGGGGTTATTTTTAATACAGAGTATTCCCTACCAGTTG
>NC_051415.1:1380787-1382007 GCF_015228065.2 Penaeus monodon
TCTTCTACCTTTTTTTTTAACAATTTTCAAGATTTTTGCTATTACTACAAAGTACTTAAGCAGATACATTGCAAAATAAAATTCATTGAGGATTTTTGACCCATTACATTTCTGCGATATACACAAAATGCATCAATGAAGAAGTGCCATTCTCTCCTGCCATGGTACCCTACCTTGGGTCATGAAATACCTTTTCAAGGCTTCTCGTACAACTTTTGCCTCTTGAGCATGACCTCTTGGGACAGATTGTAAGTTTTCTAGGTATTGGCAGGTACACTTTCCCAATCCCCAGAACGCAATACTCCAATATTTAAATCTTCTCTTCTTAACATAGCTGGCTGTACTGGTTTTTCCACTTTTTATTCTTAGAAAATTCTGAAGTGCTACGTGGCATATATGATATTCTTCACAGTTTCTGGTCTTGCAGCTATTGGCTTCTCAAATATTCTGAATTTTGATACCAGAATACCAAAGGCATTTTCTGATACTCTCCTTGCCCTTGAGAGTCTGTAGTTGAATATTCTCTGTTCTTCAGTCATATTTCTACCTGGGTAGGGTTTCATTAAATAGGTTTTAAGTGGAAAGGCATCATCTCCCACTATCACAAAAGGAGATTTATTGGTCACAAATGGCAGTGAGGTGGCTGGTGGTATGCTAAGTATTTTATCTTCAATGCCTTGTCGCAACGTGCATTTATCCCATACTCCACTGTCAGAAGATTGTCCTTTGGACCCGACATCTACATACAGAAAACGATACTGTGCTCAACTAAGGCCAGCATTATCACACTTTGTGATTTATAGTCATAATATTCAGATCCAGCATTAGATTGCTTTTTAATGTGGACTCTTTTGCCATCAAACTCTGATACACATTGGAAAATTCCACAGATTATAAAAATCACTGGCAACAGCTTGCCATTCCTCTTCGGTGGTAGGAAGTTTGGACATAGCTTTCTTGAGCACTATGTAGATAGCCTGACAGACCTCAGGAATTATGGAGGATATCAAATTGTGGCTGATTCTGTATTGTAACCCAATGAACGTTGAGATTCTCCTGGAATAAAAAAAAACTTTACTTTAATCTCTAGTATTAGCTTTATAAATTTAATATAATTTAGTTGGATAATATTTGTACTACAGTGGTCGAGAAAATAAAAATTGCAGTGTCCTATTCATGTTGCAGATTCACTTCTAAACTTTAGATAGCTCCAGTCTCAA
>NC_051415.1:1382040-1383286 GCF_015228065.2 Penaeus monodon
GAAGTATTAATTGTCAGTTAATTATAATTTAGACATCACTGAATGTACTTTTTCATGCCCATAATGATATGCCAAAAATTTCTGAAAAAATTGTATGTAAAGAATTTCAAGATATACCCTAGTGCCATTATGGTTAAGTCTAACTACTCCCCAAAACCCAAAAAGTATCAGACTCTCTGAATATAATGTGTGGGACGCCTTGCTTAGTGTATATTACACAACATGTGAAAGCACCACCTAACTTAACCTAATTTACACCACAGTGACTGACTGCAACAGTGTCAATAGCAAGATTTGGGGGTCTGCCTAAACGAATTCCAGAACCTTTTAGCACGTCAGGAACAGATTTCTAATGAAACATGAATCCAATATATCTTTAACCTAACCTATGTTAAAATTCTGATATTAAATTCAAGATGAAGACTGATAAAGATAGGGCAATGAATATAGAGCTGCACACTGGTTCCAATTTTTTTAATGCTATTTCCCAGCAAGTACTCTTGCGGCCTTAAAAGATCATACTAAACCAAATCAACCTTACCTACCACCCAGCAAGGGGCTCCGCCCCCGGACCCCCATCCACTTGAAGTAACTTTCTGTTCCATTCAAAATGCTGGATAGCTTTATTACTTAATATAACGATAAAATATCACCTACATGTAAATCGTGGAGGCAGCCATGCTGTTTGTATGATATAGAATGAGTCAATCAGAGGCGCCGGGTAACCCTATTAAGACTAAACGCCTTTTTAAGCCATTCAAATGCGACCTGGTGTCCGGTTCTATAACCACTTCTAAAGATACATTGGATTCATGTTTAGGCGGACCAGGATTTAGAGATTTGTTGACACTGATAAGCATTCTTGAAAGATAGACACCATAGACCTAACCAAGCCTAGCAATTTAACCAAACCTATGTACAGAGATCAAACAATTTCAATGTTTATTTTCATGGTGTCAATAATGATAGAAAATGACTGCCAGACACCACAGTGGAAATATCAAGTGCATTAAACCTATACTTTCATGTCCTATCAATCCAAAACCTGAGCAGATGCGGCTAGGACAGACCATAAACATTTGGTTGCGCATGCGCAGTACCCTGTAAAGAAGACCTCATGGAACAATTTCTTTATGTGTTTGCTGTTTACACATGTATAGGGCCACTGCCATTGCTAAATTATATTTTTAGACATAAAAAGTGGGGTCCGGGGGATAAACCCTCGTTTAGGCCACTTCGACAAAAA
>NC_051415.1:1383347-1384227 GCF_015228065.2 Penaeus monodon
AATCAGTTGCCCAAATTAAATTTTATTCGAAACTAGAAAAAAAAAACAAGGAAAAAAGGTTTACGGGCTGTCCCCTAGCCACACTTAACCTGAGCTTGCATCAGAAAAAAGGGATAAACATTCCCCCAAATTTTTTTTAAACCCAATCTTGCAAAACATAAATTTTCCATATAAATGAAAAAAGGCTTTTTTTTTGGGGCGTCCCCCTTTTCCAAAATTTCAAAACCCCATTTTTTCCTTACCTGTTTTATAAATACGAAGGGTTTACTGATAATCTCTGTTTTTTGGGGGTATGGGATCTCTCAATTTTGGGATCTTTTTTTTTGATGATGGTGACACAAGATTTTAAAAAGCTCCAAAAAAAAAATTTTTTTACATCCTGTGACATCCCCCTCACCGTTATCCTCCATTTTGGGTTTCCCTTTTTTAAAATTTTTGCTTCTTTTTGCCCCTCCCCCGGGTTTTTCACCACAATCTCTTCTTCTGTTTTTTTACTTTTGGGTTGGGGACAATTTTTTTCTGGGTGCAGCATGGGTTTTTCACTAGTCAAAAAAACAGATGTGTTGATTTGGGCTTTTTTTCAAAGGAGTCCCCCCCCTGACGTATGTTTTTGTTTTTTTTTCCGGGGGCGGGTTTTTTTAGTACAATTGAACCCCTTGACGAAAAAAAAGCTGGGCAGCCCCAGGGAAATTTTTAAAAGGCAAAACCTCTCGGGGCCCCCAACTTTGCAAGAGTAGTGGGGGACCGTAGCTTTTCTGTAACAGATGCAATTTGGCAAAAACCCTTTAAACAAGTTTTTTAAACTCAGTCGCAAAAAGCGACAAAGTCCCAAAAGTAAACGTGTCCCCCTTTGTTTTGGGGTGGTATAATAAAATTGATG
>NC_051415.1:1384794-1384858 GCF_015228065.2 Penaeus monodon
AAAGTATACAAAATATAAAGAACACAATTTATAAAATTGCATTTTTTTTAAAATTAAAACATAC
>NC_051415.1:1386415-1386793 GCF_015228065.2 Penaeus monodon
CATGTGAGTTTACCGACTTGTACTTGTCTATTTATTTTATGGCAATGATAAAATGATTGTTTCTGTTTTAATATTTAAATAACAAGATATAGTACCCATTACCATGTACTTTTCAGCCTCTTTTACATTTATGGTCGAATCAGAGAGAGAATCAGTTAATACGACTCTGGGTGCTCCACTCTTTGGCCATACGACTCTGGGTGCTCCACTCTTTGGCCATACGACTCTGGGTGCTCCACGCTTTGGCCATACGACTCTGGGTGCTCCACGCTTTGGCCATACGACTCTGGGTGCTCCACGCTTTGGCCATACGACTCCTGACGCCCTACAATTATCAGCAAAAGACCGAGTACAACTAATTCAAATTACCTGTCAACC
>NC_051415.1:1386891-1387277 GCF_015228065.2 Penaeus monodon
ATCAAAAGGATTGAAACCTTGTAACAAACCCCTGACAAAGTGGCGCAGTGAGTAGGATTGATCCACATTAGCCAAAACTCGAGGTTAGATTATCGATGCTATTAATTTTTTTGTGTATCCCCAGTTTGTAACGAGAAGGGCGGAGAAAGTGACCGGCTGTGCTGAGCAGAGAGAGGCAACTAAATGGAGGATGTGAAGACTGTTTTATGGTCTAAGTCTGGTGTTGGATGTGTGATGAATGTGTGTAGTGGTAATTTTCCTGCATTCGTGTCATACTTGTGAAGGTTCGAGTTGTCGAATCACACTTGCCATCCACACTCGTATAAGCGACGCGTTTTCGTCGATTTATGCCATGTTCAATTACTTCGTGTGCATCTAATTACATG
>NC_051415.1:1387423-1387577 GCF_015228065.2 Penaeus monodon
AGACTGAGCACTAATTGTTTAATTTAATTAATATTAAACTTTATCGTTTAATAGTGTTCCCCTGGCATATGTTTTTTATTTAAAAAAAAAAAAATTGCTTTTGTTTAAAATAAGACAGGATGTCCACTTTCAATATCGTAGATATTGTAAAGAC
>NC_051415.1:1388436-1388556 GCF_015228065.2 Penaeus monodon
CGATCGCGGTCGGGGTCATCAAAGGTTAACTTTGTTTTTGAATAGGATCTTACTCCGCAGAACAGTATCACCGACGATGCGACTCTGTTTAATAAACCCGTTAATGCTCTCTTTGATTCA
>NC_051415.1:1388758-1389263 GCF_015228065.2 Penaeus monodon
CCGGGGTCAAGATACCAGCATTAGATTTAACTGTTAAAACTAATAACGGCAATACCTCAACCATTAACCATGACTTTGCAAGTGCTGATGACCAAGTAATGAGAGTCCAGACTCGAGGAGGTAAAATAGCTGACCTTGCTAGACCTCATGCCTTAAATGTACCAGAATTGATAATTAAGGATATTACAAAACGGGAACTGATGGACGAACAAGGCAAATGCGTAACTCTAAAAGATATAAGGTCAAAAGTAGAGAGAGGGAATACAGTAAGTGTCAAACATAGAACGGTAAAATATGAGAAGACAATGATCTCATTTATAGAATTTGCATTAAAAGTAAAAATGAAAATGAGATTGGTATGAAACAATTAGTTGTCCCTCATAAGTTCAGACATGCCATTTTGTCAACCGCACATGATTCCCCTGTTGCCGGACACTTTTCACATCGTAAAACATCTGAGAAGATATTTTACAAATTCTTCTGGCCAGGCGCGGGTGCCGATGTG
>NC_051415.1:1390016-1390463 GCF_015228065.2 Penaeus monodon
TCTCTCGCCGTTGGCGACGAAGTGCTCGTTCTGCTTCCTACGACACATAACAAGCTCACTATGCAGTGGAAAGGCCCATACCCCGTGATTAAACGTCACGATAACGGCGTAGATTACTTGATTAAAGTAAAGGGTAAAACTAAACTTTACCATATTAACATGATGAAAAAGTTCATAAAAAGGGAAAAAAATAAAATGCTCAAAGTTTGCCAGATATGTGTAATAGACGATGATCCTGCTAGTAATGACACGTGCGATGTATCTGTAATGAGTAATTCGGTAACTAATTTCAATACAGGTCCAGATCTAAAATCTGATCAAGTAAAAGAATTACGAAATCTACTTGATAAATATCAAGATGTATTCTCAGAGAAGCCTGGATTAACTAGCTCAGTAACGCACGATATAAAATTGACTACACCGAACCCGTACACCGCAAACCTTACA
>NC_051415.1:1391128-1391290 GCF_015228065.2 Penaeus monodon
AGATCTTTCGTGGGTACAGTCTCATTCTACCGTAAATTTATTCCTAATTTTGCAGATATAATGTTCCCCATTAATGTCTTACTGAGAAAATACAGTAGCAATGTGCTAATATGGAATGATGAACAGATTGCAAGTGTTAATTTATTGAAGGAGAAACTAATT
>NC_051415.1:1391694-1391834 GCF_015228065.2 Penaeus monodon
AATTATCGATTAATGGAAAACACCACTTAGTTAAAATCTTACAATTTTAAGTTAAAATGGGGGGCCATGTAAGGGGATTATTAGGTAACAGTGATGGTTTCCCTTAATTGATGTTTCCGACTGCCGGTCGATTATTTGGT
>NC_051415.1:1391938-1392618 GCF_015228065.2 Penaeus monodon
CATGTGAGTTTACCGACTTGTACTTGTCTATTTATTTTATGGCAATGATAAAATGATTGTTTCTGTTTTAATATTTAAATAACAAGATATAGTACCCATTACCATGTACTTTTCAGCCTCTTTTACATTTATGGTCGAATCAGAGAGAGAATCAGTTAATACGACTCTGGGTGCTCCACTCTTTGGCCATACGACTCTGGGTGTTCCACGCTTTGGCCATACGACTCTGGGTGCTCCACGCTTTGGCCATACGACTCTGGGTGTTCCACGCTTTGGCCATACGACTCTGGGTGCTCCACGCTTTGGCCATACGACTCTGGGTGCTCCACGCTTTGGCCATACGACTCTTGGGTGCTCCACGCATTGGCCATACGACTCTGGGTGCTCCACGCTTTTGGCCATACGACTCTGGGTGCTCCACACTTTGGCCATACGACTCTGGGTGTTCCACGATTTGGCCATACGACTCTGGGTGCTCCACGCTTTGGCCATACGACTCTGGGTGCTCCACGCTTTGGCCAGACGACTCTGGGTGCTCCACGCTTTGGCCATACGACTCTGGGTGCTCCACGCTTTGGCCAGACGACTCTGGGTGCTCCACGCTTTGGCCATACGACTCCTGACGCCCTACAATTATCAGCAAAAGACCGAGTACAACTAATTCAAATTACCTGTCAACC
>NC_051415.1:1399709-1399845 GCF_015228065.2 Penaeus monodon
CCTTAGAACATCATGCTAAGCATTCTGACACAAACCACGAAACTTTTTGAAATATAGTTGTTAACACTAGGAAACTGCTGGTACCCCTGATTTTCTACCTCCTTTTAGTAAATCACGAATTAAGAGACTATAAATT
>NC_051415.1:1402837-1403343 GCF_015228065.2 Penaeus monodon
TGTATCGTGAACGATAAATTATGAATGTAAATTTAAAGCATTTACTGGCGAGTGTGTTTTGATCATCGGTGAAGAACATACATTTGTTTTATGTTATAATTACGAGTCTGGCTGATCTATCCACAAGAGTATGGAATTTAAACTGAGAACCTTGAACATTTATGTTAAAGTTGTCGAAATAAGTTTTGAATTGCATATATGTATGAAATGTGGAATATTCTATACTTATATTGTGGATCATTTGTTTTTGTGATGTTTTAAAAAGATAACATTTTGGTATTTGAAACAATATTTCTATGAATTTCAATTGTGATATATGCAGAGAATTTGCATATGAAACGTGGAATATTCTACACGTCTACTGTGGATCATAGAATATGTGATATTGTTTAAATAGATAACATTTTGGTATTTAAATCTGATTTACTTATAGTTTAACTATGATCCATAACTTGTGATATTAGTCTGCAAATAGCTGTAATCTTTTATGTTTTGCAAATGGAGTA
>NC_051415.1:1403442-1403517 GCF_015228065.2 Penaeus monodon
TGATCTCCACCAGGTTGAATAAAATCAATAAGGACAACGCTATACACAGCCTACTGATTCTTCTAGTATGTGTGC
>NC_051415.1:1405472-1406700 GCF_015228065.2 Penaeus monodon
CGGCCATTGTACGGCTCTTTGTATTTTTCTTTTTTCCTCATGAATCAATGGGAAAAAGAAATGAACGCGAAATATGCATTCATGCTCGTCGACTCTCCCTGGTCGTCTGGCGAGGGTCGAAAATGTGTTGCATTCCGACCTTCGTTGGAAATATCGCTAAACCATTTCTCTAATCCGTTAGGAATTCAGTTATCGTCCTGGAACCTTGCGTAGAAAGAACGCGGTTCAAATAATGTTTTAAGACAGAGATTGAAAACGTTCAATCCAATCTTATTCTATATATAAAACTGCAAGGTTGTTATTATTCGTCACTGTTTTTATTTGTCAAAAAAATCACTAGAAATCATATCCACCTTTTGATTACATATGAAATAAAATAAATGAAATGACTTCGCTCCTTCTTTCTGTTACCCAGTTGTTCGCAAACAAAGAATCATGCAGTTTATTTCTCTATGCAAAATTTTAATGTGGCAAACGTCTTTGAAGTCACTACAGTCACCTCGGATTGTTACTGGCTGCCCTACAGACTACTCATTCTTCACTAGAAGTATAACTAAGATAAACAGAAGATAAGTGTCTGTCGTGTAACCAACTCACCGGTCACTTTGGGCCATCCTTTACACATAAAGCCGCCTTTGCGGAGATAATATTTAGCGCTGTTCCGCCAAAATGACAACGAGCTTTTCGTTTCTTCTGTAAAGCCATGGTTGCAGGATCACCAGACTGATTGCCCCGACTTGTGAATGCATAATCAGACCACCAGCAATTCTGCATTCTGATTTGCATCACCACTTCATATCCTGGGTTTTCTCTTTGCCATTGATTTCATTTCATATCTGTTGACCTTTGTGTATAGTTTATCAGTTTTGTATTCTTTCACAGTCGACAGCTTGCTCGATCCCCTGATCTATGGGGAAAAATATGGTCTGGTGTTTTGCACTTTTCGTAGACACATTTCTTCTTTCTCTGTTTTATTATGTTTACTTGTGAAAGGATTTTTTATTTTCCTGTTTACTCTATTGTTTATGTTTCCTCACCTCACAGACTAACGATGAATATCTTAAGAATGTTCTCGTCATGGACATTCAGCGATTCAAATACGCACAAGATGAAGCAGATGCACTGGTCCTACACCGAAGTTCTGCGTCTTTGCTCTTGCCTTGTCGTTCAGAAGAATTAAGACATAAACAAGAGACGCAGACATCAATCTAAGAATATTGCTTTTAAT
>NC_051415.1:1406920-1407192 GCF_015228065.2 Penaeus monodon
GTCACAACAAGATTACACAAATTTCAGAATAAACTGAATATTGCCAACACTCAATATTTTTCATAAAGGCTCCATAAGATCACACGGAAGGCATGAAAACCTCAATCACTGTTTGTAACGGCAGTGCATTTCTCTATTTCATGTTAGATCTAGAACGTTACATTCAAACTTTAAGAGAGAAAAGGCTAATTTTGAAAAATGGGGTTTTGCCTTGTGCTTCACTATTGGTACCTACCGACGCAGATATTCCATTTTGCAGTACTTTTCTCATT
>NC_051415.1:1407307-1408895 GCF_015228065.2 Penaeus monodon
ATCTATCTATTTATCTATCTCTTTCTATCTATCTTTATCTTTGTCTCTCTCCTATTTACTTGTTATTTCATCTTAATCCCTCCCCCTTCCTAGGATATCAGTTCCTCCAGTTGTTGTCTCGCTCGTGAATTACCCCGAGTGTCACCTCCAAGCCTTGAGCTTCTTTGTTCGCGATGCCTCCTTGCAGCCATTTTAATTCGCCTCGTATTTTCATGATCACTGTGCTAGGATAAAAATTCCATACATATGAATTTACTCATCGTCTGGGAAAGGACAGGACATTGCTCTTATTAACGGTCCCCTAATATTATTCGCAGAGGAAAGTTTTGAAAAGATTACCTTATATGGAAATATCTCTATCTAAATCCTCTCACGCCTGAATTTTAGCTTCATAAAAAAGGAAACATCAAAGCCATTCTCAGTTTCGACATTAATCTCACAGATTTTTTTTTGTCCATATCCGACGAACGTTGTAGATGGGATGGAGGAGCTGATAGTGGAAGCCCCCAGGAATGTTTGCCGGCAAAGCAGAGGGTGATACACAAGCGCTCTTCCATATTCTATGAGCAAACACGAGCATCCTCTCCATTCCAGAATTCTTAGTTATTATATGAGAAATGGCTCCACCCTACTAGTGCATGCGATCGTCGAATTCTTCTTTGTTGCCCAGTGAGGGGATTATCGTTTTCTAGTTAGGTCACTAAGATCTTTGATGCTTTCAGTTCGAAGGAAACCGAACAGAGCAATTTAGTACGAGATCAGGATTTACGGGGTCGGGTGAGGTGTGGGATTGCTTCTGCAACCATCACCTCGCTAAAAACGCTTAATAAGAGGAAATTTTTCACAATTACCTATTTCGGCAGGATGAACAGAGTAACAAATGCAGAAAAGGGTATCATTAAGAGTGGATAACTTCACAGAACAAATGTTGTAGTTGTTGCGTTCGATTAGATTATTAAAAATGTGTGTTTTTTATGAATTCTAAATAAAAGACGCATCTAGTATATCTTTTGCGTTATCAAGTTATCCAATTTCATTTCTACTTTTCTTAGATCAGCAAAACGTTAAGCAATCGATATATTCGCTTAGAAAGGTTAAAAAATGCCGTGAGTTATGTTCGGCAAGGAGTTGAGCTATCAGTCTATGAACCTCTTATTATAGAGTTGGACTGAGTTCAAGTTAAGACTGGTTAAGCTAATAAGACAGGTTGTATTTACTAAATGCTAAAGAAATGTAGTAGTACAGGAATTCCTATGAGGCAATTTCTTTCAAGGGTTTGAGTGGCAGAGGTGGAGAAGAAATTTTCAGTGGAGAAAGTGTATGAGAGGAAATCATGATAAGACATCCCAAATGACTCATATGTTACGTCATAAATCTTCCCTTTGGCGACGTGCCAACAACGTCATGAACTTTTACAAGTGGACAGATGATGCAAATAACAAGACTGCGTTCTAGAAATAAAGTAAAGGGCTATTTCTTGAGTCCTTAAATTATGTCATGTTTGTCCTTATGTATCAGCTTTTTAGACAATTTATCTTCACCCTCTCCTTCCTTTTTCATACGGGCAAGGCTTTTAAACAAACCTATT
>NC_051415.1:1409042-1409378 GCF_015228065.2 Penaeus monodon
CGCAGTCTGCGTGTGTAATAAAATGGGAACAGACGAATCTATATTGAAAAGGATTCATCCTCAAAGGTGATATTGAGAGAAAAGCTTCACTTTGGCCGCTCACCAAATATCTCCAGACGCACCACATTAGTCTATGAGATTGTGATATCGATCAATATGCAGTGTCTCTTGTATAAATCAAAACCGGGTTCGGGGTAATTAGAGGTGGCGTCAAAAAAAGACCTTATATATTAAATTCTTCAGCAAAATCCACGAATGTATGTTTAAGTATCTGCCCTAGTCTAAACTAAACCAAAAGTGAGTAGAAGCACCTCAGTTGCGTGACACTTCGGCAAC
>NC_051415.1:1409968-1410183 GCF_015228065.2 Penaeus monodon
AGACGATGATTGCATGAGACACGTGCGGATGTATCTGTATGAGTAATTCGGTAACTAATTTCAATACAGGTCCAGATCTAAAATCTGATCAAGGAAAAGAATTACGAAATCTACTTGATAAATATCAAGATGTATTCTCAGAGAAGCCTGGATTAACTAGCTCAGTAACGCACGATATAAAATTGACTACCACCGAACCCGTACACCGCAAACCT
>NC_051415.1:1410863-1411011 GCF_015228065.2 Penaeus monodon
GTACAGTCTCATTCTACCGTAAATTTATTCCTAATTTTGCAGATATAATGTTCCCTATTAATGTCTTACTGAGAAAATACAGTAGCAATGTGCTAATATGGAATGATGAACAGATTGCAAGGTTAATTTATTGAAGGAGAAACTAATT
>NC_051415.1:1411321-1411620 GCF_015228065.2 Penaeus monodon
CAGACTTAGCGCTAGGGATCTCTCGCCCCTTCGCAGGCAGTATCCTTATAATTCATATACTCAAAGCGTGTTGAAAATGTAGGAGCTGCATCTCCTTAGTCGATCCTAGATACAGTAATTATCGATTAAGGAAACACCACTATCAGTTAAAACTTTTATATACAATTTTTATAGTTAAAACGGTGACTGACGGCGCCATTGTAAGCGGGATTATTTAAGGTAAACAGTGCATGCGTTTCCCCTTTAATTTAAATGATGTATTCCGCCTGCGGAACCGATGTTCTGATATTGATGGTTGA
>NC_051415.1:1411733-1412635 GCF_015228065.2 Penaeus monodon
CATGTCATAGCAAGTGTCTTACCGACTCTTGCTAATTGTCCTATTTAAGTAAATTATGGCAATGCCATAAAATGCATTCGTTTACTGTTATAATATTTAAATAAGACAGAGATACCCATTACCATGCTACCTTTTCAGCCTACTTTTACATTTATGTCGAAATCATCACTTATGAGAGAAGCAGTTAATATCGACTGCTGGCGTGCTCCACTCTTTGCGCCATACGACTCTGGAGTGCTCCATCTCTTTGGCCATACGACTCTCGGGCTTGCTACCATGCTTTGGGCCATACGACTTCAACTGCCGGTAGCCTACAGCCTTTGGCCATACGACTCTAGGTGGCCCTACCACGCTTGGCCATAATACGAAAGACTGGGTGCCATCCACGCTTTGGCATACGACTCTGGGGTCTCCACGCTTTGCGCCATACGACTCTGGGTGTCCACGCTTTTGCGCCATCATCGGAACTCTGGGGCTCCACGCTTTTCGGCCATACGACTCTAGGTGCCCTCCACGCTTTGCCGACATAAGCACTACTAGCGGTAGCACGTCCACGCTTTAGCAGCCATACGACTATGGGCTGCCTCCACGCTTTGGACCATAACGACTTCATGCGGTTATGCTCCACGCTCATTGTTGGCCATACGACTCTAGGCCGTAGCTCAGCTTTGGCCATACGACGCCTCTCTGGCGGCTCCAGCTTTAGGCCATACGACTCTGCCGGTGCTCCACGCTACTCTTGGCCCATACCTGACTGATAGGGCTGCTCACGCCTCTTGCCAGCCCATACGCACTCCTGACGCCCTACAATTCATCAGCAAAAGACCGAGCTCACCAATATCAAATTACCTGATCAACCATATATTTAATGTCTTTGTAAATTATCCTGAAATATACATTAT
>NC_051415.1:1415816-1416466 GCF_015228065.2 Penaeus monodon
ATATATAGAGAAAGCATCATGAAATCAAGAGAGAGTAGAATTATGAGAGGTAATATAGAGATAAGAGCTGGAAACGAGAGAGAGAACTAGAAGAGAGAATTCAGATATGGAATAAGATTAGAGAGTAATAGGATAGATAAGCAGATGAAGAAGAGCAGATATAATATATAGATAATAGATATATTAATATCTATATAGAAATAGATATGAAGATTTAGCATTAATTTATACTTATATGACAGCGAATGAGATGTATAGATATAACGTATGAATATATAAGCTCCGCAGATCTATTAACAGCTATAGAGCAGAACGGAGAGTATTATAAGAAATATCAATATAACTCGAGATATATAATATATAACTATAAGTATAGATAGTAATGATAGACTATAACCCTCAATATATATAATCAGATAGAGAATATATATATTATAAAATATACTTAAGTATATATAGAATTACCTATAGATAATAACTATATATAATAGATATCATAAGAGACGACGTTGAATAATATATATAAGGATATCATCCATCAGTTAGTATATATATATAATATATAATATGCATATCATAAGAAATATTATAACTAGAAGTATAATATAATAGTCATCAATATTAATATATGAGAATAACTATATATTAAA
>NC_051415.1:1416550-1417293 GCF_015228065.2 Penaeus monodon
ACTATATAAATAGTAATGTAATTCAATTAATATACACGTATATATATAATATATACTATAAGCTCTATTCATATAATTATATCATATAATATAATAGATAATATATACATAATATGATATAAAATGAACTATATATATATAAGATATTATAAACGTTAATTAGAGAGATAAGTGAACTCATATTATGAAGTATGAGATTAATAATATATAGATAATATATATTATATAACTATAGATATCAACGTAGGGATATATAATATAGAGATAATTCGATATAGGAGAATATACGAGATAATATATATCATAATTTATTATATATTAATCGTCATAGATTAATCGAGATATATATTATATATATATAATGTAAATAGTATAAGAGATATGGTTAAATAATATATATAATGCAATATATATAATTATATATAGAATAATTAATATATAAGTACTATATAATATAGTGAAATAAGTATCACGCTCTCAACTATATATATAGATCAATAGTATAATTATATATATAATAGTATAGTATAAGTATATATATAAGATATAATATAATATTATATATAAATATTATATACTATATATGATAATTTATATTATAGAAATTAGTAGATATAACGAGAGTATATCATATATTATAAGTTCGTCGAGATAGATAAGTATAGATATTAATATACGATATCATGAACGCTACTCATATTCAGAAACTATATAGCAGAAGAAACTATATATAATGTAAGTAC
>NC_051415.1:1417370-1417609 GCF_015228065.2 Penaeus monodon
GAAGCATAGTAGGCTAAATATAGATGATAATATAATAGAAATAAGAGTGAGAATAATTATATATATAAATACCTCCAATCTCGAGTAAATATATATAGGAATCATATATATAATGTAATACTATAGAAACTCATTATATATACATATACTATAGATAAGAATATATAATATCATATTAAATAATAGTAAGATAATATATCATCTAAATATATATCATAAGGGGACCTATATTAAGGTAG
>NC_051415.1:1417932-1418766 GCF_015228065.2 Penaeus monodon
CCGATTGTCAGGTTTCATGCTAACTCATCGTACCTACGTAAAATAATCGCAGTATGTATGACACATATTTCAAAGCGCTATACTGGTGCCATATCAGATTAATATAGATCACACAAAAAGTCGTAAGCAATATTTTAAAATAATAAGAAAATGAAAATAAGCATATTTTTTTTTTCCCCTTTAGCCTTTCCTTATCTTCTTCTCCTCCCTATCCGATTCTCCTACTTGCCGCAGGTTACTCACTCTTGTCCTACCGCAACTATATGTGACTCTCTTAGTTTAGCTCATTATTCATTTTATTTATTCCTACTCGTTTGTTCATGAAACAGATGATATTTATGGACAAAGCAATGCAGAGGTTTAGGCAAAGCTAATAAAAACGATGTCGAGTGATTAATAAATACGGAATAACAGATAAAAAAGAAATAGCCATAGAGGTCATATGCGTTTCGAATGTGATGGATGAATAATTCAATAATACAAGATACAAAAAACCCCGAAATATCCTTTAGCAAATCATGTAATCACATAAAGTAAATATCATCAATTGCAAGTCTATTTGGCAACAACCACAAGCCTCAGAGGAGAAGCAGAAACCATGTGCAACAGCAAAATGCTCTTTTAATCTGGACGGTGTTTAGTTGTGACGTGCAATATCTGAATGTGATATGGCCATAATTTCGATGTATAACGTGAGAGCCAATAAGCAAGCTGACTACTTAACTGATTACGTCATATGTATATTGCCGTCGCCACCGTCAAGATTAGCCAGAATAATGGGGTCCCGCTAGCGACAGCACATAAACGTGCTACGCCGCGAATGGTACTGAAATA
>NC_051415.1:1423060-1423321 GCF_015228065.2 Penaeus monodon
TTTTTAAGAAAAAAAAATTTAACAAGCATATAACCGTAGGAGTTAATGACAGGTATTAAGTTAATTTCAAGTAGGGGAAATGTGGAATTGCTAGTTTCAGTTTGACTCAGCTCTCCTTTTGTATCAAGTTTAGAAGGTAAACAAAGTCTTCGTGTTTTTCGAGGGCCATTTCAAAGTGAGGAACCGGCTTTCGTGCCCCTTGATTTCCCGGAATCTCGTCTCTCCTTTGCCCACTTGTTTCCTGAAGTTAAATATTTCACA
>NC_051415.1:1423365-1424442 GCF_015228065.2 Penaeus monodon
ACGTCCCGCGAATGATCTACGAACCGGACGAGGCCTCATCTGGATTTGTATCATAGCTCAGCGCACACCTAATCTCCGTCCAGCGAGAGGCAACAACAGCGCCGATCGGAAATCCCGGGAAATTCCTTGGCTGCTGCAAGAGGTGAGGACACGGGGGCAGTGTGGTGGGAGTGCCAGGGCGCCTGCTTGTTCGGTGCGAGGCAAGGGCAAGCTTGGACGGATTTCCTAGGGCGGGAAGCCGTGTCGTGGAGACGGCGAGATGGAAAGCCATGGAAAGAAAGATAATGAAATATTCGTAGAGATAGACGGCGGTGAGAGGCGAGAGAAAAAATGGAGTGGCAGTCGAAAAGGGAAGAGGATGTCGAACCGGTCGATGGAATTGAAGAAAGCCAAAGAGATCCGGGAACTGGAATAAGCGTGTCAGTTTTCCACTCGCAGTCCGGCAGCGGAGTGCGACGCTGGGGTAGGGGGGGGGGGCTGCAACTGGGGGATGGGGGTCGGATGGCAGAGGAAATATGGGCGATTGCGAGAGTTACAGAATTTCGCAAAATGTCATATTCACGTAAGGCTATTCACTTGGAAATAATTCTCTTTACGGCGGCATTATTTTACCGAAGTCAGACGATAATGTAACAAATAAGACCGTAACTCCAGCCGGATTGACTATGACACGGGAGTTCCACCTCTACGAACAGCTTTGCACAGACGCTTCCCAGAAAGGAGAGGTTGACGAAGTCGCTTCCCAAAGCGCGCTCGAAGCGCGGACCGAAACCTCATCCTGGTTCCAGCATGATTTGCGATTTTGATTTTTATTCACTATTTCTATATTCCTTACGGACCTTTCTTTGTTCTGTATCTTTCCTTCCTAGCCTTCCGCCCCCCTTTCATTCCTAGTCCTTCACGCCGAAGATCCGAGGTCATATCACACACTTTGTTGATTCTAAATTGGAACAATATTGAGCGTTGTGTGGCGGAAGATCTGTCTTTGCCCGTAATAGACGGGGACGTAGTGAGGAGGCGGCTCTCCCCTCGGGAGGGAACAGCGTGTTTCTTATTATACAAACTGTCATCTGTCTT
>NC_051415.1:1424923-1425054 GCF_015228065.2 Penaeus monodon
GTTACTGTCACATAAAAGAGCAGTATGTCGGTGGAAAACTGCACTTCCACATACAAGTATGACAATGCTTTCGGAAGTTCGAGAAATTCGTTTTTCCGTGGTTTTTGGCCGGGTTGGGTGAGGGGGTGAGG
>NC_051415.1:1426327-1427549 GCF_015228065.2 Penaeus monodon
CTCAGCCACGAATGTCACACTTCGCCACAACCCGCACACCATCCGCCCAAACCCCGTCTCCCTTGCACCCTCCCAAGGCTCCACCT
The DNA here is from genome assembly GCF_015228065.2 of Penaeus monodon. Taxonomy (NCBI): domain Eukaryota; kingdom Metazoa; phylum Arthropoda; class Malacostraca; order Decapoda; family Penaeidae; genus Penaeus; species Penaeus monodon. The sequence continues at coordinate 1,426,414 of NC_051415.1, forward strand.
GAGTCGGCGTCCGCAGTTGCCCGCGTCCGGCTGTCCGCCACGACTCCCCCTTTCCGGCGGGGGGCGCGGGTCCACGGGGGTGCGTGCGCTCTGACGGAAAACATTTTTCTCGGCAGCGATGGCAGCGATGTGCGAGCGAGCATGCAAGAGCCCCGAATTATGACGCCATATTGGGCGAGCTTAGAAAGGGTTCCCGTTGCCGGTGTAATCGCCGGATCTTTTATACTCTCGTAATATTTTTCCCCGGATAGATAAGACAGCACACGACAAAAGCACATTATCTGACGTAACTCAGACCTGGAGTTTCAGTATTTCACGGAAGAATCACACAACGGCCCCTGCGCCGCGGGCCCTACATCACCACTTGTTTAGAACACAATTTCAGCGAACTGTTTGCGCCTCGCACACGCCTCCTTCGGTAGAATCTTCTGGGGAATTTTCGCTCCTTCTCGAGAAAAGACGTAAATACCAAATACAAGTAAAATATGCGCGCCTCCACGACACTTGCATACATCATAGAACCAATTTTAAATGCATTTCCGATCGGGCGATACGACTGAATTTTTTTTTCTCTCTCTGTTTCTTTTTTACCTTCGTTTTCTTTTAGGCAGAATCGTCTGCTTTGTGGCGAGGCGGTATTAAAGCTGCGAAGCAAATGTGCGTCACGTGCGCTGTAACGTTTGAAGATCTCCCGTCATGGAGAGGCGCAGGGAAAGTGCCGAAGCTGTTGTCTAAACAGATTATTCTGATGCGAAGCCTACATGCACACAACTTACATAGAGACTACATGACTTTTCAAGCCTTCATGCGTATCTTCAATGATATTATAATACTACATAAAGTACTTGCATATCCGTTCTGTAGCAGATTCGGTTTTGCAGGAACGGGGATACAAATAAACAGATGGACAAGCGCTTTCCCGCGCTGGAAAGTTAGCGAGTTGGCGAAATTCTAACGCCGTCGGCTACAACAAACAATTTCTTTATGGCCGATAAACTCCAAACTTTCGCCAGTCGGACTTGGCAACTTGGGAAAGTTCTTGAAGGAAAATTTCTCTTCTCTTTAAGAACAAGTCTAATGATTTTAACCCTCAAGTCCACAAATGACTCTGTGCTTTAGTTTCCATTTTTAAAATT
>NC_051415.1:1427951-1429183 GCF_015228065.2 Penaeus monodon
CTCAAAATAAGGAAACTAAAGCACAGAGTCATTTGTGGACTTGAGGGTTAAAATCATTAGACATGTTCTTAAAGAGAAGAGAAATTTTCCTTCAAGAACTTTCCCAAGTTGCCAAGTCCGACTGGCGAAAGTTTGGAGTTTATCGGCCATAAAGAAATTGTTTGTTGTAGCCGACGGCGTTAGAATTTCGCCAACTCGCTAACTTTCCAGCGCGGGAAAGCGCTTGTCCATCTGTTTATTTGTATCCCCGTTCCTGCAAAACCGAATCTGCTACAGAACGGATATGCAAGTACTTTATGTAGTATTATAATATTTTGAAGATCGCATAAAGGGCTTGAAAAGTCATGTAGTCTCTATGTAAGTTGTGTGCATGTAGGCTTCGCATCAGAATAATCTGTTTAGACAACAGCTTCGGCACTTTCCCTGCGCCTCTCCATGACGGGAGATCTTCAAACGTTACAGCGCACGTGACGCACATTTGCTTCGCAGCTTTAATACCGCCTCGCCACAAAGCAGACGATTCTGCCTAAAAGAAAACGAAGGTGAAAAGAAACAGAGAGAGAAAAAAAAAATTCAGTCGTATCGCCCGATCGGAAATGCATTTAAAATTGGTTCTATGATGTATGCAAGTGTCGTGGAGGCGCGCATATTTTACTTGTATTTGGTATTTACGTCTTTTCTCGAGAAGGAGCGAAAATTCCCCAGAAGATTCTGCCGAAGGAGGCGTGTGCGAGGCGCGAACAGTTCGCTGAAATTGTGTTCTAAACAAGTGGTGATGTAGGGCCCGCGGCGCAGGGGCCGTTGTGTGATTCTTCCGTGAAATACTGAAACTCCAGGTCTGAGTTACGTCAGATAATGTGCTTTTGTCGTGTGCTGTCTTATCTATCCGGGGAAAAATATTACGAGAGTATAAAAGATCCGGCGATTACACCGGCAACGGGAACCCTTTCTAAGCTCGCCCAATATGGCGTCATAATTCGGGGCTCTTGCATGCTCGCTCGCACATCGCTGCCATCGCTGCCGAGAAAAATGTTTTCCGTCAGAGCGCACGCACCCCCGTGGACCCGCGCCCCCCGCCGGAAAGGGGGAGTCGTAGCGGACAGCCGGACGCGGGCAACTGCGGACGCCGACTCAGGTGGAGCCTTGGGAGGGTGCAAGGGAGACGGGGTTTGGCGGATGGTGTGCGGGTTGTGGCGAAGTGTGACATTCGTGGCTGAGTATCTTGTTCGCTT
>NC_051415.1:1430186-1430294 GCF_015228065.2 Penaeus monodon
TGTTTATCCTCAGCCCCTCACCCAACCGGCCAGAACCACGGAAAAAACGAATTTCTCGAACTTCCGAAAGCATTGTCATACTTGTATGTGGAGTGCAGTTTTCCACCG
>NC_051415.1:1430870-1431931 GCF_015228065.2 Penaeus monodon
ATAAGAAACAGCGCTGTTCCCCTCCCGCAGGGGAGAGCCGCCCTCCTCACTACGTCCCCGTCTATTACGGGGCCAAAGACAGATCTTCCGCCACACAACGCTCAATATTGTTCCAATTTAGAATCAACAAAGTGTGTGATATGACCTCGGATCTTCGGCGTGAAGGACTAGGAATGAAAGGGGGGCGGAAGGCTAGGAAGGAAAGATACAGAACAAAGAAAGGTCCGTAAGGAATATAGAAATAGTGAATAAAAATCAAAATCGCAAATCATGCTGGAACCAGGATGAGGTTTCGGTCCGCGCTTCGAGCGCGCTTTGGGAAGCGACTTCGTCAACCTCTCCTTTCTGGGAAGCGTCTGTGCAAAGCTGTTCGTAGAGGTGGAACTCCCGTGTCATAGTCAATCCGGCTGGAGTTACGGTCTTATTTGTTACATTATCGTCTGACTTCGGTAAAATAATGCCGCCGTAAAGAGAATTATTTCTGAGTGAATAGCCTTACGTGAATATGACATTTTGCGAAATTCTGTAACTCTCGCAATCGCCCATATTTCCTCTGCCATCCGACCCCCATCCCCCAGTTGCAGCCCCCCCCCCCTACCCCAGCGTCGCACTCCGCTGCCGGACTGCGAGTGGAAAACTGACACGCTTATTCCAGTTCCCGGATCTCTTTGGCTTTCTTCAATTCCATCGACCGGTTCGACATCCTCTTCCCTTTTCGACTGCCACTCCATTTTTTCTCTCGCCTCTCACCGCCGTCTATCTCTACGAATATTTCATTATCTTTCTTTCCATGGCTTTCCATCTCGCCGTCTCCACGACACGGCTTCCCGCCCTAGGAAATCCGTCCAAGCTTGCCCTTGCCTCGCACCGAACAAGCAGGCGCCCTGGCACTCCCACCGCACTGCCCCCGTGTCCTCACCTCTTGCAGCAGCCGAGGAATTTCCCGGGATTTCGATCGGCGCTGTTGTTGCCTCTCGCTGGACGGAGATTAGGTGTGCGCTGAGCTATGATACAAATCCAGATGAGGCCTCGTCCGGTTCGTAGATCATTCGCGGGACGTG
>NC_051415.1:1431970-1432234 GCF_015228065.2 Penaeus monodon
AGAGTGTGAAATATTTAACTTCAGGAAACAAGTGGGCAAAAGGAAGAGACGAGATTCCGGAATCAAGGGGCCACGAAAGCCGGGTTCCTCACTTTGAATGGCCCTCGAAAACACGAAGACTTTGTTTACCTTCTAAACTTGATACAAAGGAGAGCTGAGTCAAACTGAAACTAGCAATTCCACATTTCCTCTACTTGAAATTAACTTAAATACCTGTCATTAACTCCTACGGTTATATGCTTGTTAATTTACTTTCTTAAAAAA
>NC_051415.1:1436071-1436145 GCF_015228065.2 Penaeus monodon
ATACTAATTTTTTATTTTTTTATGTGTTTTTGTTGTCCCGTGTGTGGTGTATACCTCAGCCTGTATACCCCTAC
>NC_051415.1:1438141-1438435 GCF_015228065.2 Penaeus monodon
TCACTTTGGTTTAGGTTTAGACTCGGGCGATACTTAAACATACATTCGTTGGATTTTGCTGAAGAATTTAATATTAAGGACTTTTTTTGACGCCACCTCTAATTACCCGAACGGTTTTGATTTTATACAGAGACACTGCATAGACGATATCACAATTCATAGGACTTAATGTGGTGCGGTCTGGAGATATTTGGTGAGCGGCAAGTGAAGCTTTTCTCTCAATATCACTTTGAGGATGCAATCCTTTTTTTCAATATAGATTAGTCTGTCACATTTATTACACACGCAGACTTG
>NC_051415.1:1438558-1440033 GCF_015228065.2 Penaeus monodon
AATAGGTTTGTTTAAAAGCCTTGCCCCTATGAAAAAGGAAGGAGAGGGTGAAGATAAATTGTCTAAAAAGCTGTAATAAGGACAAAACATGACATATTAAGGACTAGAATAGCCTTGACTTTATTTCTAGAACGCAGCATGGTTATTTGCATCATCTGTCCACTTGTAAACAGTCATGACGTTGTTGGCACGTCGCCAAAGTGAAGATTATGACGTAACTATGAGTCATTTGGAGATGTCTTATCATGATTCCTCTCATACACTTTCTCCCAACTGAAAAATTCTTTCCACCTCTGCCACTAAACCTTGAAAGAAATTGCACCTAGGAATCCTGTACTACTAACCATTTCCTTAGCATTTAGTAAATACAACCTGTCGTATTAGCGTAACCAGTCTTACTTGAACTCAGTCCAAACTTATAATAAGAGGTTCATAGACTGATAGCTCAACTCCTTGCGAACATAACTCACCCCGGCATTTTTAACTTCTAACGCGAAATATATCGATTGCTTAAACGTTTTGTGATCTAAAGAAAAGTAGAAATGAAAGTGGATAAACTTGATAACGCAAAAGATATTACTAGATGAGTCTTTTATTTAGAATTCATAAAAAACACACAGGTTAATAATCTAATCGAACGAACAAACTACAAACATTTGTTCTGTGAAGTTATCCACTCTTAATGATACCGTTTTCTGCATTTGTTTACTCTTTCATCCTGCCGAAATAGGTAATTGTGAAAAAAAATTTCTCTTATGAAGCGTTTTAGCGATGTGATGGGTGCAGAAGCAATCACACACCTCACCCGACCCCTTAAATCCTGATCTCGTACTAATTGCTGTTCGGTTTACTTCGAACTGGAAAGCATCAAAGATCTTAGTGACTTAACTAGAAAACGTAATCCTCTCAACTGGGCAAACAACGAGAATTCACGATCGCATGTCAATAGTAGGGTGGAGCAATTTACTCATATAATAACTAAACTTCTGGAATGGAGAGGAATGAATAGTGTTTGCTCATAGAATATGGAGAGCGCTTGTTATCACCCTCTGCTTTGCGGCAAACATTCATGGTGCTTCCACATCAGCTCATACATCCCATCTACGACGTTCGTCGGTATGACAAAAAAAAATCTGTGAGATTAATGTCGAAACTGAGAATGTCTTTGATGTTCCTTTTATGAAGCTAAAATCAGGTGAGAGGATTTAGAAGAGATATTCCAATAAGGTACCTTTTCAAAACTGCCTCTGACGAAAATATTAGGGGACCGTAATACGAGCAATGTTCCTGCTCCTTTCCCAGACGATGCAGAAAATCATATGTATGGAATTTTTACCTAGCACAGTGATCATGAAAATACGAGGCGAATTAAAAATGGCGCAAGGAGCATCGCGAACAAAGAACTCAAAGGTTGGAGGTGACACTCGGGGTAATTCACGAGCGAGACAACAACTGGAGGAACTGATAATCATTAG
>NC_051415.1:1440363-1440600 GCF_015228065.2 Penaeus monodon
CCAATAGTGAAGCAAAGCAAAACCCATTTTTCAAAATTAGCCTTTTCTCTCTAAAAGTTTGAATGTAAAACGTTCAGATCTAACATGAAATAGAGAAAGGCATGCCGTACCAAACGTGATTGAGGTTTTCATGCCTGCCTGTGATCTATGGAGCCATTTATGAAAAATATTGAAGTGGTTGGCAATATTCAGTTTATTCTGAAATTTGTGTAATCTTGTTGGACATACTTTTATAGA
>NC_051415.1:1440816-1441079 GCF_015228065.2 Penaeus monodon
GTCACAACAAGTTACACAAATTTCAGATAAACTGAATATGCCAACACTCAATATTTTTCATAAAGGCTCCATAAGATCACACGGAAGGCATGAAAACCTCAATCACTGTTTGTAACGGCAGTGCATTTCTCTTTCAGTTAGATCTAGAACGTTACATTCAAACTTTAAGAGAGAAAAGGCTAATTTTGAAAAAGGGGGTTTTGCTTGTGCTTCACTATTGGTACCTACCGACGCAGATTTCCATTTGCAGTACTTTTCTCATT
>NC_051415.1:1441301-1442829 GCF_015228065.2 Penaeus monodon
CCTATTTACTTGTTATTTCATCTTAATCCCTCCCCCCCTAGGATATCAGTTTCTCCAGTTGTTGTCTCGCTCGTGAATTACCCCGAGTGTCACCTCCAAGCCTTGAGCTTCTTTGTTCGCGATGCCTCCTGCGGCCTTTTTAATTCGCCTCGTATTTTCATGTCACTGTGCTAGGATAAAAATTCCATACATATAAATTTTACTCATGTCTGGGAAAGGACGGACATTGCTCTTATTAAGGGCCCCCTAATATTATTCGCAGAGGAAAGTTTTGAAAAGATTACCTTATATGGAAATATCTCTATCTAAACCCTCTCACGCCTAAATTTTTTAGCTTCATAAAAAAGGAAAACATCAAAGCCTTCTCAGTTTCGACATTAATCTCACAGATTTTTTTTGTCCATATCCGACGAACGTTTTTAGATGGGATGGAGGAGCGATAGTGGAAGCCCCCAGGAATTTTTCCCGGGCAAAGCAGAGGGTGATACACAAGCGCTCTTCCTATTCTATGAGCAAACACGAGCATCCTCTCCATTCAGAATTCTTAGTTATTATATGAGAAATTGCTCCACCCTACTAGTGCATGCGATCGTGAATTCTTTTTGTTGGCCCAGTGAGGGGATTATCTTTTTCTAGTTAGGTCACTAAGATCTTTGATGCTTTCAGTTCGAAGGAAACCGAACAGAGCAATTAGTACGAGATCAGGATTTAAGGGTTTGGGGTTTGAGGTGTGGGATTGCTTCTGCCCCCATCACCTCGCTAAAAACGCTTAATAAGAGGAAATTTTTCACCAATTACCTATTTCGGCAGGATGAACAGAGTAACAAATGCGAAAAGGGTATCATTAAGATGGATAATTCACAGAACAAATGTTGTAGTTGTTGCGTTCGATTAGATTATTAAAATGTGTGTTTTTATGAATTCTAAATAAAAGACGCATCTAGTATATCTTTTGCGTTATAAAGTTATCCAATTTCATTTCTATTTTTCTTAGATCAGCAAACGTTAAGCAATCGATATTTCGCTTAGAAAGGTAAAAATGCCGTGAGTTATTTTTGGGCAAGGAGTTTGAGCTTTTCAGTCTATGAACCTCTTTTATAGATTTGGGACTGAGTTCAAGTTAAGACGGGTTTAAAGCAAATAAGACAGGTTGTATTTACTAAATGCTAAAGAAATGTAGTAGTACAGGAATTCCTATGAGGCAATTTCTTTCAAGGGTTTGAGTGGCAGAGGTGGAGAAGAAATTTTCAGTGGAGAAAGTGTATGAGAGGAAATCATGATAAGACATCCCAAATGACTCATATGTTACGTCATAAATCTTCCCTTTGGCGACGTGCCAACAACGTCATGAACTTTTACAAGTGGACAGATGATGCAAATAACAAGACTGCGTTCTAGAAATAAAGTAAAGGGCTATTTCTTGAGTCCTTAAATTATGTCATGTTTGTCCTTATGTATCAGCTTTTTAGACAATTTATCTTCACCTCTCCTTCCTTTTCATACGGGAAAGCTTTTAAACAAACCTATT
>NC_051415.1:1442943-1443255 GCF_015228065.2 Penaeus monodon
CGCAGTCTGCGTGTGTAATAAAATGGGAACAGACGAATCTATATTGAAAAGGATTCATCCTCAAAGTGATATTGAGAGAAAAGCTTCACTTTGGCCGCTCACCAAATATCTCCAGACGCACCACATTAGTCTATGAGATTGTGATATCGATCAATATGCAGTGTCTCTTGTATAAATCAAAACCGGGTTCGGGGTAATTAGAGGTGGCGTCAAAAAAAGTCCTTATATATTAAATTCTTCAGCAAAATCCACGAATGTATGTTTAAGTATCTGCCCTAGTCTAAACTAAACCAAAAGTGAGTAGAAGCACCT
>NC_051415.1:1443562-1443661 GCF_015228065.2 Penaeus monodon
AATCTAAAACCTATTTTCATACGAATGTGCTACAATCTCATGACTGTTGTGCATTAGCGTGAACATGTCGATTTTTATTCTGTAGAGTGAAGTTAGGTG
>NC_051415.1:1445982-1446358 GCF_015228065.2 Penaeus monodon
TTCCACATACACAAAATAAAAACGCACACGAAAAAGACGTTTTTTTGCCGTAGTCTCTGGTACAATACCCTTATTTTATCACACACACATGTCCAAAAAATGTCACTCTGGTGGCGAGAGTGACATGATTTTACATATATATAGAAATGGAGATTGTTTTGTTATACTGTTTTGTACTTAGGATGTTTCTGAATGCAAAATTAATGTGTATACCTGGCTGTTTTTTTCTGTACGCGAAAACGCCCCAGGAGCATTAGGTTTAACTTTACTCATAGCCTCGCTGGGGTTCGGGTGTGAATGTATGACTATTTCTCCCCTCTCTGTTTATCTATAAATCCATCTTTCTTTTCTCTCGCCCTCGATGTGTGTGTGTGTG
>NC_051415.1:1451404-1451479 GCF_015228065.2 Penaeus monodon
CTTAGTTTGTTTTTTGTGCATGCCCTATTAAAATTTTTTTTGGGGTGAAAAAATAACGTATGTGGTAATGTGGAA
>NC_051415.1:1456261-1456393 GCF_015228065.2 Penaeus monodon
TGACCCTCCTTTAACTTTTGCCCGGGCCTTGCATTGTTTTTTGTTTGTTTTGTTTTTATAAGGGATCAATGTTACATTGCTGGGCATGTTTTAAAACCAGGGTACTGGAGGTCGACAAAATGCATATACTAA
>NC_051415.1:1467365-1467526 GCF_015228065.2 Penaeus monodon
AAAGAAACCAGGATCGAAGGCAGACAAACGAAAAAAAGATAGACAGAAAGACACAAGAACGGGGGGATATTTAAAAAAGACAGACTGCAATAGGCAGAAGGACAGACAGGCAAAAGACAAACAGAAAGACTGGCGATAGACAAAGTGATTGAGAAGTCATG
>NC_051415.1:1470280-1470601 GCF_015228065.2 Penaeus monodon
TATTTTTTAAAAAAAAAACAAACCACCACAAAACCCACCACACACCACCAAACCCCCAAACAAAAGACCGACAAAATTCCATTCAAATACTTTTTATTGTAAAAAATTCTTGTCTTCATACGTTTTCAATTTGTCAACACACCCCCACAACACACAGTGTTGTGGGTTTTTGCGTTGTGTGCTGCGTCTTTTTGTTTTTTTTGTTTTTCCCCATGCAAACCCTGCTTGTGTTTTTCTGTCCCCTTTCCATTTTTCCCTTTTTTTCTTCGCTCACTTGATCTTCCCTTTTCTTCTCTGTTTCCTTCATCCCATATTATTTTA
>NC_051415.1:1470636-1470797 GCF_015228065.2 Penaeus monodon
GTAAAATGAGAGATACGAGACAGAAAGAGACAGCCGGGGGGGGGGTGAAAAGGGAGGAGCCCCGAATGCAACATCTGTGGTTAACTTCCACTTCACACATCCCGAGTAAAATGAACACTTGTTAAACTTTGCCAGTAAAGCTGCTGGGGGCCCCCCACAAA
>NC_051415.1:1470874-1471180 GCF_015228065.2 Penaeus monodon
TGAAATAAGATAGAAATCTTACGAGCTCTTCGCTCGTTCGGCCTGACTGCATTTTTCGAGGATATCTTTCAGGAAAGGAATTTCAACAGGACTTTGTTTTCCAGTGTTTTGCAATTCGATGCACACTGGTATGAATGTGCTTGCTTGAACTGTAAAGGAATTTGTGCTTCCTCTTGCTGGGTCATTTATGAGGGTGATGTTCGAGGATTAAATTTTTCCTTGTTTTTTTTTTTCATGTTGACACATGAAAACAAATACAAAACTCCATGTACTTAGTTTCCATGTGGGCGCACGCATGTATATTTA
>NC_051415.1:1471356-1471429 GCF_015228065.2 Penaeus monodon
GTACATATGAAATCATAAGGAACTTAAATACTGTAACTATTATTGACAAGGTACCTTTTACGCAGTTATAAAC
>NC_051415.1:1471628-1474854 GCF_015228065.2 Penaeus monodon
TTGACTCTATTGACTACGTTTTTTCGTGTGTATAAAGAGGTAAAAGTTAGTAAGCTTATAAGGGGATGTGCTAACCCGATTGCAAGACATGCAAGCTTCATGGGAGGAATGCCAAGTGCGAATTCAAGCAGAATGGAAGTGGGATAGAACACTGAGCGCCTTAGAAGATTTAGTTACAACTTATGTAGACAGATTAAAAAAAAAAAAAACTTCTTTGGTTAAAAATAACCCTAAATTAGACATTTTTAACGGTAAGGGAATTGTACCAGATTGGATCAGGAAAATTGAGAGAATATTAGCTCTGAAATTTAAATGCTGAGTAGCTAAATCAACTAATAGCATTGCTAGAAGAGTATAAATATTTTTTTTTGCAAATGAACATTCCTCTATTAGGAGAGCGTCGGGTATTCAGTATGTAGTACCGCTGATTACTGACCAACCAATAAGGGGCCCTTACCGACGTATTCCGCCCATCAGATAGCTAAAGTGAAAGAGCACATAGACGAGTTGATGGCATAAAGTATAATCTCCCTCAGTTCCAGTCCTTATACAGCTACCATTGTTATAGTAAGAAAAAATGATGAAAATTTAAAATTATGCATAGGCTATCAAAAGCTAAAAAATTTTTATGATATGCGCGCTTTTCCGATCCCTCATATTGATGAATCTGTAGCGGGAGCAAAATATTTTTCCACGTTGATCTTGATGCTGGCTATCACCAGGTTGACGTTCATCCATGTGACCGCCAAAAAAACTGCGTTAAGGCCATTCTGTGTATAATCGCCTTTCTATGGGGTTATCAAACAGCCAGAGTACTTTCCAGTGTTATATCGAACAGATACTTGGGAAAAGGATATTTTCTAATTCAGTAGTATATCTCGACGACGTCCTTGTGTTTAGCTGTAACTTCGAAGAACACATGTCTAGGCTTAAGGAGTCATTTGATTGCATGCAAAATTTGGACTCAAATTTAAACAAAAGAAATGCATGATTCTTGCAACTAGAGTGTCTTATCTTGGTTATCAAGTGTCTGAAGAGGGAATCGCCCTAGACAAATTGAAGGTGCTCATCACTACAGATCCAGTAATTCATCTTAGAGATGGACGCGAGTTACCAAGATTTTGGAATTGCTTTTCACAAAGAAATGAAAATGGGAAAGTTCATTTGGTTTGCTACAAAAGTAGGGGACTGCGACTTTCAGAGAGAAATATGAGTTGCTTGCACTCAAAAAATATTTTGCAGGAAGACATTTTACTGTGTACACAGATAATTCACCCCTCAGTTATTTAGAAACTGCTAGGTTGGAGTGATAGAAAGTAGATGGTGTAACAATCTCCAACTCTACGATTAAATATAAAGCTGGAAGAGGTAATACTATAGCAGACAAGCTCTCAGGATTACTGTAAGAGATAGAGGGTAGCAACAGCAACGAAGAATATATGGAAATATCAGTCGGGAGATATGAGATGGCAATAGAACTATGGTCACAAAAGGAACTCAAGGACCAACAGTGGGAAATGGTTAGCTTTGAAAGGATAAGAAATGCTAAAGGGGGAGTTAACAGACAAGAGAAAAGAAAAATGGCTTATTGATGAAGACTTTATCGAACATGTGCGAATTTGGTAGTACAGGATAATGCGATTTATCATCAAGTGAATGTGGGCATCAATATGTGGAGGGTTATGCCAGTCCTTCCGCCAAAATTGCAAGTAAAATTGATACAAGTGTGTCATGATTATTTTGGGCATCAGGGGAGGAATTGCAGCCTAGCTTTAGTAAGGGCTACAGGATTCTGTCCAGAGATGAAATCGTCAGTCGGAGAATATATTTCCAGATGCGAGAAATGCAGAGTAGGAAAAAATGAATTTCTGAAGGCACGGACGTTCATGGGTTGAAGCTAGCAGATCATGGGAAATACTTGCCATGGACTTCACATTGCTAGACAAAAGAATGGGTGTGGAAAATGTCCTTTGGTGGCTGATGTGTTTACACTACAGTTTTGCATTCCGACGAAAGACCAGAAAGCGAGTACTGTAGCTAAACTATTAAAAGACAACATCTTTGATAAGTTGGGCCACAGAGAGACCTTCTTTAGGTCAGGGTATAAAATTTTTGCAGTTCGCTAATCCTGTGTCAGTATTATGGAAATGAGAAGATTAGAACTATGGCGTATCATCCTCAAGGGAATGGTGTTTCTGAACGCTTCGATCGAACTCTGCCTGACCTTTTAGTCACCTTAGATGAAAAGGCTAAAAAGAAATGGCCTGAACATGTGTCTAGCCCTATGTCAATGTATAATGCAACCCCCCCATGCCTCCACAGGATATTCTCCTTTCCACCTATTGTTTGGTAGAGAGCCTAAACTGCTGAGAAACCCAAAAGCCGTTAGTTCAGATGAAAACACAGTAGACAAATGGATTAAAAAATTAGGAAAAGTTCAAGGTACACTGTTGGGTGCGGCTAAAGAAGTAAAATTGAAAAAGAGAATGCGGAAGAGGAAAATGCGTGACAAACAGGCGAAAATCAGACAGGAATTCTTGTTGCAGAATAATGTTAAGATTGGTAGATGCAAAATACAAAACAGTTGGCAAGATGAGAGATGAAAAGCGAAACAAATATTAGACCCAAAAGGTTGTACAGAATCAGAAAGAGTGACGAGGATGGGACAGAAAGGGGTGAGAGTCTGACCGTCTCCCCAAGGAAACTGAGAGAAAGGGTTAATGGTATTGTTAATTATGTGTGGTGATTATTTGCATGAGTGATATAATGCAATGATATAAGGGCGACTGACTGTGGTGTATGATAAGCACATGAGAACCCATTAAATGAATAAATGAGAAGTTAAGGTGAGTTAGCCATATCAGTGAGGATTTAATTGATGGGTCCGCTAACAGTGGTAACAAAGTCTTGTGATGAGTAACGGACAGGAAACGCTAATAAACGTGTATATTAGAAGAGGAATATGATTATCTTAACAAGGCTATGCTCAATATTCTACTAGGTGTACTGATCTCAACACAGACTTCAGTACCTAGAGAAAAAGGTGAATTTTTCATTTCAGAATGAAAATACAAATGTATCAAATGTGTTCTACAGAATTGTACTATTGAAAGCTCAGAGTGGAGCTTTTTGATAACTTTATTAACATTATTACTGGAAATGCACTGAAACACACTTAACATGACGCACAAATTGTTGGGGTAAAAAAATAGAGTGAAACTTGATT
>NC_051415.1:1475041-1475867 GCF_015228065.2 Penaeus monodon
ATGTATCTTGGATATTGATATGTGGGATGAAGTTTATCTCACTGTTTATCCCACGAGTTTTGTCCCATCAATGGGAAATTGCCCATTTGCAATATTGAAATGATGCTGATGGTACCCTCAGCTATTCAGTTTATCATATGGTGAGCCAAGTCTAAGAAAATGAAAATATTTTCTAAACTTAAATTGTTTGCAGGATAATTCTAGCAACATTCTCCACTGTCCTTTATACCTGCCATGTAGATGATTTGTTAATATAGAAGCAAATAATTTTGCACAAGGTCTTCTAACAGATCTACTTAAATTTGTCTCTCCCGCACATGACGTCAGTTGGTGTCAATCCAGGGGGTTCGACACTAGTCACGCAGTCAGTCTTGGATGAAATGCCGGCTTGTTAAGATTTCCCTCTTCACCCGATTTCGCGTCGTGATTGACTGGCCCACGCATCTTACAATACCATTCGTTATTCTATGTAACTACTTATTCATTTTGATAATGTCTCTGATCTTATGCTGTTCATATACGGTGTGTGCATCATGCATTTGTCGTATGATATATATTTATAAAACATTCATTGAAAGCATTTGGATTTACACATGTCTTCATTAAAGAAAATGTAAAAATTCATATCTCATGTCTTCTCTGATCATTTTACTTTGCAATTGAAACACATTTAAGCAGCAGCATGAGGAAATATAGAAGTGAAACTGAGTAATGTATGCAATATATACCTTCAAATAGCCATTGGTCTAATTTACAAATCGCCGGCATCACCCAAACTACTACTGTCTACTCCCCCACCCTTTATTTTCTATCAGAGTCACATGAC
>NC_051415.1:1480837-1480978 GCF_015228065.2 Penaeus monodon
TTTAAACCCCCCCCCCCCACATCCCCGCCATCGCGGCAAGGTGGCTCCCATAAAGGAGGTTCGGAAATCGATATTTGGAAATGTCTCAAACACACTGGCTATGTGATGGCCTGTCCATCTGATGCCTTGCAAGGAGCCAGG
>NC_051415.1:1487839-1488001 GCF_015228065.2 Penaeus monodon
TGAAGGACGAATACACTCATTACATACAATTTTACTTTTCGACATATATTCCATCAAATCACCATGTGTTGTGGGTTTCTTCTCGTTCATACGTTTTTCTACTTTGTTCCCACACATGACAACCACTGTGTGTGTGTTTTCTGTGCCCTTCTTTCCCAATTT
>NC_051415.1:1488153-1488281 GCF_015228065.2 Penaeus monodon
GACAGCCGGGAGGGGGTGAAAGGCAGGAGCCCTGAATGCGAACATCTGTGACGTTAACTTCCACTTCACACACTCCCAGAGTTACAACTGAACACGTTGTTAAACTTTGCCAGTAAAGCTGCTGGGCG
>NC_051415.1:1488379-1488682 GCF_015228065.2 Penaeus monodon
TGAAATAAGATAGAAATCTTACGAGCTCTTCGCTCGTTCGGCCTGACTGCATTTTCGAGGATATCTTTCAGGAAAAGGAATTTCAACAGGACTTTGTTTCCAGTGTTTGCAATTCGATGCACACTGTGTATGAATGTGCTTGCTTGAACTGTAAAGGAATTTGTGCTTCCTCTTGCTGGGTCATTTATGAGGGTGATGTTCGAGGATTAAAATTTTTCCTTGTTTTTTTTTTCATGTTGACACATGAAAACAATACAAAATCCATGTACTTAGTTTCCATGTGGGCGCACGCATGTATATTTA
>NC_051415.1:1488858-1488931 GCF_015228065.2 Penaeus monodon
GTACATATGAAATCATAAGGAACTTAAATACTGTAACTATTATTGACAAGGTACCTTTTACGCAGTTATAAAC
>NC_051415.1:1489175-1492402 GCF_015228065.2 Penaeus monodon
TCATTATTTATTGACTCTATTGACTACGTTTTTTCGTGTATAAAGAGGTAAAAGTTAGTAAGCTTATAAGGGGAAAGTGCTAACCCGATTGCAAGACTTGCAAGCTCCATGGGAGGAATGCCAAGTGGAATTCAAGCAGAATGGAAGTGGGATAGAACACTGAGCGCCTTAGAAGATTTAGTTACAACTATGTAGACAGATAAAAAAAAAAAAAACTTCTTTGGTTAAAAATAACCCTAAATTAGACATTTTTAACGGTAAGGGAATTGTACCAGATTGGATCAGGAAAATGGAGAGAATATTAGCCTGAAATTTAAATGCTGAGTAGCAAAATCAACTAATAGCATTGCTAGAAGAGTATAATTTTTTTTTTTGCAAATGAACATTCCTCTATTAGGAGAGCGTCGGGTATTCAGTAGGTAGTACCGCTGATCGCTGAGCAACCAATTAGGGTCCCTTACCGACGTATTCCGCCCATCAGATAGCTAAAGTAAAAGAGCACATAGACGAGTTGATGGCATAAAGTATAATCTCCCTCAGTTCCAGTCCTTATACAGCTACCATTTTATAGTAAGAAAAAATGATGAAAATTTAAAATTATGCATAGGCTATCAAAAGCTAAATAATTTATGATATGCGACGCTTTTCCGATCCCTCATATTGATGAATCTGTAGCGGGAGCAAAATATTTTTCCACGTTGATCTTGATGCTGGCTATCACCAGGTTGACGTTCATCCATGTGACCGCCAAAAAAACTGCGTTAAGGCCATTCTGTGTATAATCGCCTTTCTATGGGGTTATCAAACAGCCAGAGTACTTTCCAGTGTTATATCGAACAGATACTTGGGATAGGATATTTTCTAATTCAGTGGTATATCTCGACGACGTCCTTGTGTTTAGCTGTAACTTCGAAGAACACATGTCTAGGCTTAAGGAGTCATTTGATTGCATGCAAAATTTGGACTCAAATTTAAACAAAAGAAATGCATGATTCTTGCAACTAGAGTGTCTTATCTTGGTTATCAAGTGTCTGAAGAGGGAATCGCCCTAGACAAATTGAAGGTGCTCATCACTACAGATCCAGTAATTCATCTTAGAGATGGACGCGAGTTACCAAGATTTAGGAATTGCTTTTCACAAAGAAATGAAAATGGGAAAGTTCATTTGGTTTGCTACAAAAGTAGGGGACTGCGACTTTCAGAGAGAAATATGAGTTGCTTGCACTCAAAACTATTTAGCAGGAAGACATTTTACTGTGTACACAGATAATTCACCCCTCAGTTATTTAGAAGCTGCTAGGTTGGAGTGATAGAAAGTAGATGGTGTAACAATCTCCAACTCTACGATTAAATATAAAGCTGGAAGAGGTAATACTATAGCAGACAAGCTCTCAGGATTACTGTAAGAGATAGAGGGTAGCAACAGCAACGAAGAATATATGGAAATATCAGTCGGGAGATATGAGATGGCAATAGAACTATGGTCACAAAAGGAACTCAAGGACCAACAGTGGGAAATGGTTAGCTTTGAAAGGATAAGAAATGCTAAAGGGGGAGTTAACAGACAAGAGTAAAGAAAAATGGCTTATTGATGAAGACTTTATCGAACATGTGCGAATTTGGTAGTACAGGATAATGCGATTTATCATCAAGTGAATGTGGGCATCAATATGTGGAGGGTTATGCCAGTCCTTCCGCCAAAATTGCAAGTAAAATTGATACAAGTGTGTCATGATTATTTTGGGCATCAGGGGAGGAATTGCAGCCTAGCTTTAGTAAGGGCTACAGGATTCTGTCCAGAGATGAAATCGTCAGTCGGAGAATATATTTCCAGATGCGAGAAATGCAGAGTAGGAAAAAGATGAATTTCTGAAGGCACGGACGTTCATGGGTTGAAGCTAGCAAACCATGGGAAATACTTGCCATGGACTTCACATTGCTAGACAAAAGAATGGGTGTGGAAAATGTCCTTTGGTGGCTGATGTGTTTACACTACAGTTTTGCATTCCCGACAAAGACCAGAAAGCGAGTACTATAGCTAAACTATTAAAAGACAACATCTTTGATAAGTTGGGCCAGCAGAGAGACTTCTTTAGGTCAGGGTATAAATTTTTGCAGTTGCTAATCCTGTGTCAGTATTATGGAATTGAGAAGATTAGAACTATGGCGTATCATCCTCAAGGGAATGGTGTTTCTGAACGCTTCGATCGAACTCTGCCTGACCTTTTAGTCACCTTAGATGAAAAGGCTAAAAAGGAATGGCCTGAACATGTGTCTAGCATATGTCAATGTATAATGCAACCCCCCCATGCCTCCACAGGATATTCTCCTTTCCACCTATTGCTTGGTAGAGAGCCTAAACTGCTGAGAAACCCAAAAGCCGTTAGTTCAGATGAAAACACAGTAGACAAATGGATTAAAAACTTAGGAAAAATTCAAGGTACACTGTTGGGTGCGGCTAAAGAAGTAAAATTGAAAAAGAGAATGCGAACGAGGAAAATGTGTGACAAACAGGCAAAAATCAGACAGGAATTCTTGTTGCAGAATAATGTTAAGATTGGTAGATGCAAAATACAAAACAGTTGGCAAGATGAGAGATGAAAAGCGAAACAAATATTAGACCCGAAATAGGGGTTGTACAGAATCAAAAGAGGGACGAGGATGGGACAGAAAGAGATGAGAGTCTGACCGTCTCCCCAAGGAAACTGAGAGAAAGGGTTAATGGTATTGTTAATTATGTGTGGTGATTATTTGCATGAGTGATATAATGCAATGATATAAGGGCGACTGACTGTGGTGTATGATAAGCACATGAGAACCCATTAAATGAATAAATGAGAAGTTAAGGTGAGTTAGCCATATCAGTGAGGATTTAATTGATGGGTCCGCTAACAGTGGTAACAAAGTCTTGTGATGAGTAACGGACAGGAAACGCTAATAAACGTGTATATTAGAAGAGGAATATGATTATCTTAACAAGGCTATGCTCAATATTCTACTAGGTGTACTGATCTCAACACAGACTTCAGTACCTAGAGAAAAAGGTGAATTTTTCATTTCAGAATGAAAATACAAATGTATCAAATGTGTTCTACAGAATTGTACTATTGAAAGCTCAGAGTGGAGCTTTTTGATAACTTTATTAACATTATTACTGGAAATGCACTGAAACACACTTAACATGACGCACAAATTGTTGGGGTAAAAAAATAGAGTGAAACTTGATT